>NC_134837.1:140985023-141037401 GCF_004210375.1 Tachypleus tridentatus
TTTTTGGAATATTTTAAAACAAAACAGATTAATAAAGATTAGTAAACTAATGGAAAATCAGTCAGGAAGTTAAGGAGTTAAACAGAATGGATTAATCGAGAGTTTCACTTTACAACATTACTGAGTCAGGAAGTTAGGGAGTTAAACAGAATGGATTAATCGTGAGTTTCACTTTACAACATTACTGAGAAATACAAACACCTTTCGTTTTACTGAGCACATATTAATTTCGTATATAACCCACTAGCTTTATCTATACAAAGAGCAAAGCATTCTGCAATGTGCAAATAAAAACTGCTGTTTCCTTTTCATTAAAATATTTGCTTCTAGTTTTGAGAAGTGTCGATTATTAGAGTTATTTTGTTATTTATATATGCAAAACGGCTCGTTTGGGTTGAGAAAATAATATTTATTTTATTATATTAATATAAGTATAAAGACATTCCTTTATATTGGTTTATTTTGGGTTTAAGTTGTTGTATAAGTAAGGCTTCTTTAATTTTGCGTTTGTTTATGTTTGTTTCTTTATTTAGTATTTGAGTGTTTTCTGTGGTTATGTTGTGTTTATTTATAAATAAAATTATATATTCAAACATCTAACACCGCTCTCTACATTCCGACACTCAGTTGCACAACCCTTCCAAACATGTGGTCAACTTCCGGTCAGTTACCTCTTTCTTTGTGAACCTGACGATGACCGAAGAAGGTCGAAACGTTGTTCGCTCTTCTATGTAAAATATTTTCTCAACCCAAACGAGCCGTTTTTGCATATATATTTCTCTACAAGTGGGTTTTCTCGACATCATCTGATTATTATTTTGTTATTGTTATCATTATTTCCGAGCTATTTTAGGTTTAAGAAATTCACTTTGCCCGTTTTCAGGAAAAATAAAAATAAAAAGAGAGAAAATGAAGTCTAAATCACCAAGTTTTTGTCAAGAAGTAGTTTCTAAAGTTCTGTTTAGTTCTGTTGTTAGCCTCCAGGTGTCTCAGTAATATGTCTGATGGCTCATAACGCTTAAGGTCTTGTTTCGATATCTGCGGTGGTCATAGTCGAGATAACCAATTTGTGTAGGTGTGTAATTAATAAGAAATAAACAAAAATTATGTTATTTTCATCTTTCGATTGCACAATTCTATAAAGTTGTTTTGTGCACTGGTTTCATTTTTTATTTTGTCTCATATTTCTTGTCTGCTTATGTTTCTACACTTATCATGTATTTTTTCCTTTTTTTTTGAGGGGGAGGAGGGAATATTTCTTACGTAAAGACTAACTCGGGAAGATCTTCTTGTGGGCTGAGGGTGGCCTAGTGCTTAGTGTGCTCCATACTGCAAATCCATGAGTCCATTGCTCGCGCCTCGTTTTCTCAAAAAAACCCGCTTCACATTTTGAAGGTCAAATCCCACCATTCGGTCAGATAAGAGTTGGGGGTGGGTGCCGTTGATTAGCTGCTTTCCTTCAAGTCAGTTGAAAATTAAGATCGGATATCACAAAAACAATACTGTGTGTGTGAAGTTTGTTTTTCAATCTCGCGTAAAGCTACACGAGGGCTATTTGCGTTAGTCGTCCCTAATTTAGCAATGTAAGACTGGAGGGAAGGCGGCTAGTCATCACCACCCACCGCCAACTCTTGGGCTACTCTTTTACCAACGAATAGTCGGATTAATCGTCACATTATAAAACCCCCATGGCTGAGAGAGCAAGCATGTTTGGTGTGACGGGGATTCGAACCCGCGACCCTCAGATTACGAGTCGAGTGCCTAAACCTACGTGGCCATGCCAGGTCTCCATTTGTTACGTATAACCTAACTTTGGACTATCTTGTCTGTTGTTTTTTAAAAGTAACTTCGTCAAAAACTACTAAACATATGAGACATAATCATCTCATAAACAACTCGTAAAGTTCGTAATACGATAATCTACGGAACACGAACAGAATATTAACCAGAATGATAATTTAAACCGAAAATGACAAAAACGAAACGTCACTGAAACTTATAATAGTATTAAAGTGTTTAGAACTTTACCATCTATGAAGGACACTTCCTAACCACGTGTGTTCTCCGCCAGGTGACAAATTTCTTCTCAGAAGACTGTGTAGGACCAAAATCCGAAGAAGACGTGAATAGAAACTAGTTTCCTAATATTCATACTAATATTTTGTACGAAAAGTTTTCTTTTTTAGTTAATGTTGTAAACACATTAATGTTTGGTGTTCCGACCCTCAGAACAGGTATGATTTTATCCTTCTGTTGATAAGAGAGTGAGGACTCACGTTCCTACAGATACCATTAACAGTTTACACCTCTCGCTGTGTGATTCAACATCTTTTGAAGTTAGTTATTTTCGAGTTTCGGGTAATGATTTTTTTTAAAACTGACAAATAAAGTAGTCTAATATAAGACACGGAGCGATGTAGTACTTCCGCAGCGTCACCAATCATATACTATTTCAAGAGTAAATAAAAAATAATATTAAGAGTAACGTGTATTTATTTCTTGCTTTTCAAATTTACATGTCATGCTGTATTGTAGTCTAGAGAGTATATAATTCTTCTCGTGATTCATGGCATACACACATTTTATTGATGTTAAACGTTCTTCAAGCATAGTCATTTTACCGTCTACTGACTGACTGGCAGATAACACTGCTATCTACTAGTGCTAGTGGTTAAAACAGGTGACCCCCTCCAAGTGGCCTTCTGCACCGTTTTGGGGAAATGATCCAAACTCTACCCTACCTCTTAAAAGATAAACATTTTAAGTCCCAAGTTATTTCAGCTAAGATTATCTTCACATCAAGACGGTCGAAACTCCGTTGTTTACAAATACAAACAGAAAAACAGACATACAGAATAAAAACGTTCATTTTGTCCAGTAAAGAGAACGAAACGTCACTCACAACAGCATTGTTTCTATCTAGTTAAAACAGTGAAACGCGATGTTTATTGGAAGGTTATACGCTTTCCTTTCTTCGGGTGGAGAAAGTGAAACGTCACATACGAAGAGTTATTTCCATTTGGTAGCTTGCTTTTCCAACAGACGTTTCGTTGACTGACAGACTTCGTCCTTAACTAACCAATGACCATTTATCTATCGTTACAGAGTATAGAACAGAAGTATTCATTTGTTAGATGAAATACACTGAAACCTGTTCTTACAAAAGAGAGGCATTGAGCCACAATGAAAAAAAAATATTAAAGAACTAAAAAAACATGAACCAACTATACTGGTAAGTTGGATTTGTTTTTGTAGCGACATTAGGCTCATTGGCTTGTTTTTCAGTTTCTGAAATTGGTAGACAATTACGTACCAAATTAAATATTAAAAAAAGCATAAAACTGAAAAAAGAGATACAAAATGTACCTGAAAGCTTGAATTTTTGGCTTTGTTTTAGTATCTTGTGCCGACGTTGAAAAAACAAAACAAAACAAACGAAAACCTTGTTTACGTCAGAAGCTAGACAGATGATGAGGCTAGGCTATTAACTAATACATTGAGACGTGTCCATTGGGTGTGAGAGAATTGCGACCGTTACCTCGCCTGTGGGCTCGTCTGCTGCTGTCAATGACAGCCAATGAGTCATTTCCCTTACAAAAATTCGTCACAGGCGTTATTTGGCCTCATGAACCCAGGACTGACACTGTAACATTCGGCTAATCCCATCCATTTCATTATCTAAATTTAAGGCAACATCCGTGAAATGGGATGTTGAAATACCCAACAAATGACGATTTTAACTCTAACTGAACGAGCCTATGAAGAAGGGTCGTTATCCACGTAAAAAGTCAGGCTTTGAGACAACTTTCAGTGTTTGGAAGTTATATATGATATAACGGATCAACCTTCCAATGGATCATGTATAACTGGCCAACCTGGCAATAAATTTATGATGATAAAAAAAAACGGTGTATCATAATAAAGAAGCCTGGCAATAGATTTGTGATGGCAAAAATAATGTTTCATAATGAAGAAACCTAGTAATGGATTCGTTCTGGGAAAATAATGTTTCATTACAAAGAAATCTTGTAATGGATTCGTGATGGAAAAACAGTGTTTCATAATAAAGAAATCTGGCAATATATTCGTGTTGCAAAAATAAGCTCTCACTACAAAGAACCTTGGCAGTAGATTCGTGATTTGGAAAACATGATTGCATAATAATGGTGAAGACAGTTTACAAAACACACATTTTTATTTACTAAAATATTCTAATGTTTTGGGGTACACTTACTCCATCTTCAGTGAAATCTGGAAACATTATTTTTATCATATTTATTAAATAATGTTATAAGAACTTCAATAACTAATTTACTCGAAATATTCATTAGAGAGTTAAAAAAGCAGGAACTAGAGTTTATAGAATGTTATGTGAGTGGCAGGAATTAAGAGTTGCACGAAAAAACAAGTTATTAATATAAACCTTAATTAACAAACGACTGTCCAAATAGTTTAAATAAAACTATCTTAATCCTAACTATATTATTAAGAGCCGATCTGCCTTTAGCTGTGAGTAAGCTTTCTTTAATATATAGTTTAGGGTCTGTGATTTCAGTATGCCAAAGAATGGATGAGTGGTGGGAATGAATTAATGGACGGTCAGTACTAGTCGGTACTCCTAAATGGTCACAGTTTTTAGTTTTTATGCGATTTTTTTCCTTTTTAAAGAACGTGACCTTATTGTCACTACACGTGTATGTTTTTGTTTATAAATTCACAAATTAGACTGGGCTAAGTATAATCTATTGATAACTCACACCTTTTGTTTGCGTTTTGCCTGTTTTAAAACTTAATTACGTGACGTGTATTTGGAATTCTGTAATGAAAGTGTTCACAATCTGTGAGTTCCCTGTTAAAGTGGTGTGTGGAAAAACTGCATAACTACGAAAAGCAGACTATCTGTTGTGTTCACCAAGAGGAATCAAATCCCTGATTGTAGCGTTGCATATTTGTAAACTTACTGTTGGCCTACTAGTGGACAACTACGAAAAGAAAGATACAGCGTATTGTATCTGCAAGTAACATGGTTGATATCACAAACATATTAGGCCTAATGGCAATATATCGATTCAACTGTGTATACACTTTTTATTTTAGCCCTTAGGTCGCTTAGACTGTTGAAACACCCCATAAATATTGATGCTTGACCAGTGATTATCAGGAAATTTGGCCTCGTGACGTCCATCTTTTTTCCAGATAATCGTCAATAATTTAGCCATGAAAGACAAGAGAGAAGGCAACTAGTTAACGCCACTTACCACCAACTGTTGAGAAACTTTTACCAACGAATAGTGAGATTGCCCGAAACATTATAACGCTTTCATGGGCGAAAAAGCGAGTATACTCGTTCTTGGAGATTCAAACTTGCGACCCGCAGATTGCGAGTCGAGAGACCTAACCACTAACGCCAAGCCTTTTGCAAAGAATAATAATAAATTAGTCGTCCTGTACCTTTGAGCGAAATTCGAACCAAATTCACAAAGCACCTTTCTTTTATTAATTTGTTTGATTTATGAAGGTGCTAACAGAAAATCGGGTTCTTCCCGATTTCATTACGAGAATGGAGTAACTAAGTGATGCAACTAGAGCCGCCACGATACATGTGAATAAATCAATTGACTTCCCAGGAAACATAGCGGTATCACTGCTGTTAGGATAGTGTGGTACTCAAAAATGCGGGCACGGAGAGACAGCCCTACTTACGTAACAAGAAAACGGGCAACGGAACAAAGAGTGGATGTCGAGAAATGTATTTTTGACTCGTGTTCGAACGTTCTAGAACTTTTAACGTGATTGCTTTTCTCACAGTCAACACGTGCCCCATGCGATTAATTATTCCTTGTCGTCGTGTTTCCTTTTACAATGATTACCTTTTGTCATATATGCTTCAGGTGCTTGGTACGTCACATGTTTCAAATCCCTGCTCTCCCAGCAGAGAGGAGCTGAAACTCACCATGTGCTGATTCCTGGATTTCTCACAATTATTAGCAATCATAAAAACTTGTGAGTAACAGAAGACACCAATGTTTAATAATATATACCAACCACATTATATCTGTCACATCCAGTAGCACCCCCGTTGCACGGCGGTATGTCTGAGGACTCAAACTTCAAAAAAACCAAGTTCCAATACCTGTTGTGGGCAGAGCACAGACAGCCTAATGTGTAGCTTTGTGATTAATTCCAAATAATCAATCAGTCACATACAATACCAACGGGGCCCAGCATGGCTAAGCGTATTAAGGCGTGCCACTCGTAATCTGAGAGTCGCGGGTTCGCATCCCGGTCGCGCCAAACATGCTCGCCCTTTCAGCAGTGGGGGCGTTATAACGTGATGGTCAATCCCACTATTCGTTGGTAAAAGAGTAGCCCAAGAGTTGGCGGTGGGTAGTGATGACTAACTGCCTTCCCTCTAGTCTTACACTGCTAAATTAGGGACGGCTAGCACAGATAGCCCTCGAGTAGCTTTGTGCGAAATTCCAAAACAAACAAACAAACAATCCAATACCAACGAAACAACCTCGACAAAGTTACTTAATAACTGCATATGGGTTGACATTAATTTTCAATGTGTAAGTAAACTCAACTTAGAATACTTACAACTTGTACTTGAATTAATAAATATTTTATAATAAAAGATAAAAATATTGACATGTGTAGAAAAGTGAACATGTTCGACGTTTCTAACATTTTATAATAAATGAATTTGCTTTAAAACGTTGCCAACAAAACCAAACTACATGTTGACCGATTCTAAAATATAATGTTATAAACGAAACCAAACTCTTCATGTTGACCGATTCTACAATATAATGTTATCAATGAAACCAAACTCTACATGTTGACTGATTATACAATATAATGTTATCAACAAAACCAAACTCTACATGTTGATTGATTCTACAATATAATGCTATCAACAAAACCAAACTCTACATGTTCATTGATTCTACAATATAATGCTATCAACAAAACCAAACTCTACATGTTCATTGATTCTACAATATAATGTTATCAACAAAACCAAACTCTACATGTTGAATGATTCTACAATATAATGTTATAAACGAAACCAAACTCTACATGTTGACCGATTCTACAATATAATGTTATAAACGAAACCAAACTCTAGATGTTATCAGTAAAATTACACTGTCCATGTTGTGTGATTCAAAAATATAATGTTATAAACGAAACCGAACTTTACTCCTCGACTGATACAACAATAGAATGTATCAGCATGACCAAACTGTCCATGTTGGGTGATTTTTAATTGATTGTTATTAACGAAACCAAACTCTTCATGTTGACTGATTCTACAATATAAGATTATCAAGAAAACCAAACTTTACATGTTGATTGATTCTGCAGCATAATGTTATCAACAAAATCAAACTTTACATGTTGATTTATTCTACAATATAATGTTATCAACGAAACCAAACTCTTCATGTTGGCTGATTCTACAATATAATGTTATCAACAAAACGAAACTCTACATATTGACTGATTCTGCAATATATTGTTATCAACGAAACCGAAATCTTCATGTTGACTGATTCTACAATATAATGTTATCAACAAAACCTAACTCTACATGCTGACTGATTCAACAATATAATGTTATCAACGAAACCAAACTCTTCATTTTGACTGATTCTACAATATAATATTATCAACAAATCCAAACTCTTCATGTTAAGTGATTCAACAATATAATGTAATCAACAAAACCAAACTTTTCATGTTGACCGATTCAACAATATAAGGTTATTAACGAAACCAAACTCTTCCTGTTTACTGAATCGACAATATAATGTTATCAACGAAACCAAACTCTTTATGCTCACTGATTCAACAATATAATGTTAACAACGAAACCAAACTCTACATGTTGATTGATTTTACAATAAATATGTTATCAATAAAACCAAACACTTCATGTTGAGTGATTCTACAATATAATGTTATCAACAAAATTAAACTTTACATGTTGTTTGATTCTACAATATACTGTTATCAACGAAAGCAAACTCTACATGTTGACTGATTCTACAATATAATATTATCAACAAAACCAAACTTTACATGTTGACTGATTCTATAAGATATTGTAATCAATAAAATAAATTCTACTTGTTGATTGATTCTATAATATATTATTATTAATGAAACCACACTCTTCATGTTGACTGATTCTACAATATAATGTTATCAACGAAACCAAACTCTTAATGTTGACTGATTCTATAATATAATATTATCAACAAATCCAAACTCTCCATGTTGACTGAATTAACAATATAATTTTACGAACAAAACCAAACTCTACATGTTGATTGACTCATCAATATAATGTTATGAAAAAATCCAAACTCTACATGTTGACTGATTCTACAATATATTGTTATCAACGAAACCAAACTCTACTTTTCGACTGATTTTACAATAGTATGTTGTCAGTAAAACCACACTGTTCATGTTGAGTGATTCAACAGTATAATGTTATCAACGAAACCAAACTCTACTCTTCGACTGATTCAACAATAGAATATATCAGGATGACCAAACTATCCATGTTGCGTGATTTTACAATTGAATTTTATCAACGAAACCAGACTCTTCAAAGTTGAGTGATTCAACAATATAATGTTATCAACAAAACCAAACTCTTCCTGTTGACCGATTCTACAATATAATGTTTTCAACAAACCTAACACTCCACGTTGACCGATTCTGCAATATAATGTTATAAACCAAAACAAACTCTTCATGTTTCTGATTCTACAATATAATATTATCAACGAAACCAAACTCTTTATGTTGACTGATTCTACAATATAATGTTATCAACAAAACCTAACTCTACATGCTGACTGATTCAACAATATAATGTTATCAACGAAACCAAATTCTTAATGTTGACTGATTCTACAATATAATATTATCAACAAATCCAAACTCTTCCTGTTTACTGATTCGACAATATAATATTGTCAACAAATCCAATCTTTACATGTTGAATGATTCTACAATATAATGTTATCAAGAAAACCAAACTCTACCTGTCCAGTTACTCTACAATATATTGTTATCAACGAAATCAAACTCTTTATGTTGACTGATTTAACAATATAATGTTATCAACGAAACCAAACTCTTCATCTTGACTGATTCTACAATATAATATTATCAACAAAACCAAACTCTCCATGTTGACTGAATTAACAATATAATTTTACCAACAAAACCAAACTCTACATGTTGATTGACTCAACAATATATTGTTATCAACGAAACCAAACTCTACTTTTCGACTGATTCAACAATACAATGTATTAGGATGACCAAACTATCCATGTTGCGTGATTTTACAATTGAATGTTATCATCGAAACCAGACTCTTCAAAGTTGAGTGATTCAACAATATAATGTTATCAACAAAACCAAACTCTTCCTGTTGACCGATTTTACAATATAATGTTTTCAACAAAACCTAACTCTACATGCTGACTGATTCAACAATATAATGTTATCAACGAAACCAAATTCTTAATGTTGACTGATTCTACAATATAATATTATCAACAAATCCAAACTCTTCCTGTTTACTGATTCGACAATATAATATTGTCAACAAATCCAATCTTTACATGTTGAATGATTCTACAATATAATGTTATCAAGAAAACCAAACTCTACTTTTCGACTGATTCAACAATACAATGTATTAGGATGACCAAACTATCCATGTTGCGTGATTTTGCAATTGAATGTTATCATCGAAACCAGACTCTTCAAAGTTGAGTAATTCAACAATATAATGTTATCAACAAAACCAAACTCTTCCATGTTGACTGATTTTACAATATAATGTTTTCAACGAAACCTAACACTTCATGTTGACCGATTCTGCAATATAATGTTATAAACGAAAACAAACTCTTCATGTTTACTGATTCTACAATATAATGTTATCAACAAAATCAAACTCTTCATGTTGACTGATTCTACAATATAATGTTATCAACGAAACTAAACACTTCATATTGACTGTTTCAACAATATATTGTTATCAACGAAACCAAACTGTTCATGTTGAGTGATTCAACAATATAATGTTATCAACGAAACCAAATTCTACATGCTGACTGATTCTACAATATATTGTTATCAACGAAACCAAACTCTACTCCTCGAATGATTCTACAACAGTATGTTATCAGCAAAATACACTATCCATGTTGATGTATTCAACAATATAATATTATCAACAAAACATAACTCCACACGTCGATTGATTATACAATAGAATGTTATCAGCATGACCAAACTGTCAATGTTGACTGATTCTACAATATAATATTATCAACAAAACCAAACTTTTAATGTTGAGTGCTTTAACAACGTGATATTATCAACAAAACCAAACTCTTCATGTTGATTGACTCAATAATATAATGTTATGAAAAAATCCAAACTCTACATGTTGACTGATTCTACAATATATTGTTATCAACGAAACCAAACTCTACTTTTCGACTGATTTTACAATAGTATGTTGTCAGTAAAACCACACTGTTCATGTTGAGTGATTCAACAGTATAATGTTATCAACGAAACCAAACTCTACTTTTCGACTGATTCAACAATAGAATATATCAGGATGACCAAACTATCCATGTTGCGTGATTTTACAATTGAATTTTATCAACGAAACCAGACTCTTCAAAGTTGAGTGATTCAACAATATAATGTTATCAACAAAACCAAACTCTTTCTGTTGACCGATTCTACAATATAATGTTTTCAACAAACCTAACACTCCACGTTGACCGATTCTGCAATATAATGTTATAAACCAAAACAAACTCTTCATGTTTCTGATTCTACAATATAATATTATCAACGAAACCAAACTCTTTATGTTGACTGATTCTACAATATAATGTTATCAACAAAACCTAACTCTACATGCTGACTGATTCAACAATATAATGTTATCAACGAAACCAAATTCTTAATGTTGACTGATTCTACAATATAATATTATCAACAAATCCAAACTCTTCCTGTTTACTGATTCGACAATATAATATTGTCAACAAATCCAATCTTTACATGTTGAATGATTCTACAATATAATGTTATCAAGAAAACCAAACTCTACTTTTCGACTGATTCAACAATACAATGTATTAGGATGACCAAACTATCCATGTTGCGTGATTTTGCAATTGAATGTTATCATCGAAACCAGACTCTTCAAAGTTGAGTGATTCAACAATATAATGTTATCAACAAAACCAAACTCTTCCTGTTGACCGATTTTACAATATAATGTTTTCAACGAAACCTAACACTTCATGTTGACCGATTCTGCAATATAATGTTATAAACGAAAACAAACTCTTCATGTTTACTGATTCTACAATATAATGTTATCAACAAAATCAAACTCTTCATGTTGACTGATTCTACAATATAATGTTATCAACGAAACTAAACACTTCATATTGACTGTTTCAACAATATATTGTTATCAACGAAACCAAACTGTTCATGTTGAGTGATTCAACAATATAATGTTATCAACGAAACCAAATTCTACATGCTGACTGATTCTACAATATATTGTTATCAACGAAACCAAACTCTACTCCTCGAATGATTCTACAACAGTATGTTATCAGCAAAATACACTATCCATGTTGATGTATTCAACAATATAATATTATCAACAAAACATAACTCCACACGTCGATTGATTATACAATAGAATGTTATCAGCATGACCAAACTGTCAATGTTGACTGATTCTACAATATAATATTATCAACAAAACCAAACTTTTAATGTTGAGTGCTTTAACAACGTGATATTATCAACAAAACCAAACTCTTCATGTTGATTGACTCAACAATATAATGTTATCAAAAAACCAAACTCTACATGTTGACTGATTCTACAATATATTGTTATCAACGAAACCAAACTCTACTTTTCGACTGATTTTACAATAGTATGTTGTCAGTAAAACCACACTGTTCATGTTGAGTGATTCAACAATATAATGTTATCAACGAAACCAAACTCTACTTTTCGACTGATTCAACAATAGAATATATCAGGATGACCAAACTATCCATGTTGCGTGATTTTACAATTGAATTTTATCAACGAAACCAGACTCTTCAAAGTTGAGTGATTCAACAATATAATGTTATCAACAAAACCAAACTCTTCTGTTGACCGATTCTACAATATAATGTTTTCAACAAACCTAACACTCCATGTTGACCGATTCTGCAATATAATGTTATAAACCAAAACAAACTCTTCATGTTTCTGATTCTACAATATAATATTATCAACGAAACCAAACTCTTTATGTTGACTGATTCTACAATATAATGTTATCAACAAAACCTAACTCTACATGCTGACTGATTCAACAATATAATGTTATCAACGAAACCAAATTCTTAATGTTGACTGATTCTACAATATAATATTATCAACAAATCCAAACTCTTCCTGTTTACTGATTCGACAATATAATATTGTCAACAAATCCAATCTTTACATGTTGAATGATTCTACAATATAATGTTATCAAGAAAACCAAACTCTACTTTTCGACTGATTCAACAATACAATGTATTAGGATGACCAAACTATCCATGTTGCGTGATTTTACAATTGAATGTTATCATCGAAACCAGACTCTTCAAAGTTGAGTGATTCAACAATATAATGTTATCAACAAAACCAAACTCTTCCTGTTGACCGATTTTACAATATAATGTTTTCAACGAAACCTAACACTTCATGTTGACCGATTCTGCAATATATTGTTATAAACGAAAACAAACTCTTCATGTTTATTGATTCTACAATATAATGTTATCAACAAAATCAAACTCTTCATGTTGACTGATTCTACAATATAATGTTATCAACGAAACTAAACACTTCATATTGACTGTTTCAACAATATATTGTTATCAACAAAACCAAACTGTTCATGTTGAGTGATTCAACAATATAATGTTATCAACGAAACCAAATTCTACATGCTGACTGATTCTACAATATATTGTTATCAACGAAACCAAACTCTACTCCTCGAATGATTCTACAACAGTATGTTATCAGCAAAATACACTATCCATGTTGATGTATTCAACAATATAATATTATCAACAAAACATAACTCCACACGTCGATTGATTATACAATAGAATGTTATCAGCATGACCAAACTGTCAATGTTGACTGATTCTACAATATAATATTATCAAAAACCAAACTCTTAATGTTGAGTGCTTTAACAACGTGATATTATCAACAAAACCAAACTCTTCATGTTGAGTGCTTCAACAATATAATGTTATCAACGAAAGCAAACTCTAGATGTTGACTGATTCTACAATATATTGTTATCAACGAAACCAAACTCTTCATGTTGACTGATTCTACAATATAATATTATCAACAAAACCTAACTTTGATCGTTGATTGATTCTGGAACATAATGTTATCAACAAAATCAAACTTTACATATTGATTGATTCTAGAATATAATGTTATCAACGAAATCAAACTCTTCATGTTGACTGATTCTACAATATAATGTTATCAACAAAACCAAACTCTACATGCTGACTGATTTGACAATATATTGTTATCAACGAAACCAAACTCTTTATGTTGACTGATTCTACAATATAATGTTATCAACAAAACCAAACTCTACATGTTGAGTGATTCAAAAATAGAATGTTATCAACGAAACCTAACTCCACACGTCGACTGATTCTATAACAGAATGTTATCAGCATGACCAAACTGTCCATGTTGCGTGATTTTACAATTGAATGTTATGAACGAAACCAGACTCTTTATGTTGAGTGATTCAAAAATATGATTTTACCAACAAATCCAATCTCTACATGTTGACTGATTCTACAATATAATGTTATCAACGAAATCAAACTCTTCATGTTGACTGATTCTACAATATAATATTATCAACAAAACCAAACTCTTTATGTTGAGTGATTCAACAACATGATATTATCAAGAAAACCAAATTGTACATGTTGATTGATTCGGCAATGTAATGTTATCAACAAAACCAAACTCTACATGTTGACTGATTCTAGAGTATATTGTTATCAACGAAATAAAACTCTTCATGTTGAGTGATTCAACAATATAATGTTATCAACGAGGGCAAACTCTACATGTTGACTGATTCTAGAGTATATTGTTATCAACGAAATAAAACTCTTCATGTTGAGTGATTCAACAATATAATGTTATCAACGAGGGCAAACTCTACATGTTGACTGATTCTACAATATAATGTTATCAACAAAACCAAACTTTATATGTTGATTGATTCTACAATATAATGTTATCAACGAAACAACACTCTTCATGTTGACTGATTCTACAATATAATATTATCAACAAAACCAAACTCTCTATGTTGAGTGATTCAACAACAAAATAATATTATAAACAAAACCAAACTCTTTATGTTGAGTGATTGAACAATATAATGTTATCAACGAAAGCAATGTGTACATGTTGACTGATTCTAAAATATATTGTTGTCAACGAAACCAAACTCTTCATGTTGACTGATTCTACATTATATTGTTATCAACGAAACCAAACTATTCATGTTGAGTGATTCTACAATAGTGTGTTATCAGGAGAACCACACTGTCCGTGTTGAGTGATTCAACAATATAGTGTTATCAACGAAACCAATTTCTATTCCTCGACTGATTCTACAATAGAATGTATCAGCATGACCAAACTGTCCATGTTGCGTGATTTTAAAATTGAATGTTATCAACGAAATCAGACCCTTCAATGTTGAGTGATTCAAGAATATAATGTTATCAACAAAACAAAACTCTTTATGTTGACCGATTCTACAATATAATGTTATCAACGAAACAAACTCTCCATGTTGAGTGATTCAACAATATAATGTTATCAACGAAACCAAACTACATGTTGTCTGATTCTACAATATATTGTTATCAACGAATCGAAACTCTACTCCTCGACTGATTCTACAATAGTATGTTATCAGCAAAACCAAACTGTCATGTTGAGTGATTCAACAATATAATGTTATCAACGAAACCAAACTCTACTGCTCGACTGATTCAACAATAGAATGTATCAGTATGACCAAACTGTCCATGTTGCGTGATTTTAAGTTGAATGTTATCAACCAAACCAGACTCTTCATGTTGACTGATTCTACAATATAATATTATCAACAAAACCAAACACTTCATGATGAGTGATTTAACAGCATGATATTATCAACAAAACCAAACTCTTCATGTTCAGTGATTCAACAATATAATGTTATCAATGAAAGTAAACTGTTCTTGTTGACTGATTCTACAATATAATGTTATCAACAAAACCAAACTTTTGATGTTGACTGATTCAACAATATAATGTTAACAACGAAACCAAACTTTTCATGTTGACTGATTCAACAATATAATGTTATTAACGAAACAAAACTCTTAATGTTTACTGATTCTACAATATAATGTTGTTAACGAAACCAAACTCTTCATATTTACTGATACTACAATATAATGTTATCAACGAAACCAAACACTTCATGTTGACTGATTCTACAATATAATGTTATCAACAAAACCAAACTTTACATGTTGATTGATTCTACAATAAATTGTTATCAACGAAACCAAACTCTTCATGTTGATTGATTCTACAATATAATGTTATCAACAAAACCCAACTCTACATGTTGACTGATTCTACAATATATTGTTATCAATGCAACCACACTTTTCATGTTGACTGATTCTACAATATAATGTTATCAACGAAACCAAACTCTTCATGTTGAGTGATTTAATATTATAATGTTATCAACGAAACCAATCTCTACATGTTGACTGATTTTACAATATATTGTTATCAACCAAACCACACTGTCCATGTTGACTGATTCTACAATATATTGTTATCAACGAAACAAAACTCTACTCCTCGACTGATCCTACAATAGTATCCTATCAGCAAAATCAAACTCTTCATGTTGAGGGATTTAACAATATAATGTTATCAACAAAACCAAACTCTTTATGTTGACCGATTCCAAAATATAATGTTATCAACGAAACCATACTCTTTATGTTGACCGATTCTGCAATATAATGTTATAAACGAAACCAGCTCTTGTTGTTGAATGATCCTACAATATAATATTATCAACAAAACAAAACTCTTCATGATGAGTGATTTAAAAACATGATATTATCAACAAAACCAAACTCTTCATGTTGAGTTATTCAACAATATAATGTTATCAACGAAAGCAAACTGTACATGTTGACTGATTCTACAATATATTGTTATCAATGAAACCAAACTTTTCATGTTGACTGATTCAACAATATAATGTTATCAACGAAACCAAACTCTTCATGTTGAGTGATTTAATATTATAATGTTATCAACAAAATCAAGCTCTAAATGTTGACTGACACTACAATATATTGTTTTCAACGAAACCAATCTCTACATGTTGACTGATTCTATAATATATTGTTATCAACGAAACCAAACTCTACTATTCATTTGATTCTACAATAGTATTTTATCAGCAAAATCACACTGTCCATGTTGAAGGATTTAACAATATAATGTTATGAACGAAACCAAACTCTATTCCTCGACTGATTGTACAATAGAATGTATCAGCATGACCAAACTGTCCATGTTGCGTGATTTTAAAATTGATTGTTATCAACGAAATCAGACTCTTCATGTTTAGTGATTCAAAAATATGATTTTACCAATAAATCCAAACTCTACATGTTGACTGACTCAACAATATAATGTTTCAACGAAACCAATCTGTTCATGTTGTCTGATTCTACAATATAATATTATCAACGAAACCAATCTTTTCATGTTGAGTGATTTAAAACATTATATTATCAACGAAACCAAACTTTTCATGTTGAGTGATTTAAAAACATATATATTATCAACGAAACCAAACTTCTCATGTTGACTGATTCTACAATATAATGTTATCAACAAAACGAAACTCTACATGTTGACTGATTATACAATATAATGTTATCAACAAAACAAAGGTCTAAATGTTGACTGATTCTACAATATATTGTTATCAACGAAACAAACTTTTGATGTTGACTGATTCAACAATATAATGTTATCAACGAAACCAAACTCTACATGTTGACTGATTCTACAATATATTGTTATCAACGAAACCAAACTCTACTCCTCGACTGATTCTACAATAGTATGTTATCAGCAAAATCACACTGTCCATGTTGAGGGATTCAAAATATAATGTTATCAACGAAACCTAACTCCACACGTCGACTGATTCTAGAAGAGAATGTTATAATCATGACCACACTGTCCATGTTGCGTGATTTTACAATTGAATGTTATGAAGGAAACCAGACTCTTCATGTTGAGTGATTCAAAAATATGATTTTACCAACAAATCCAAACTCTACATGTTGACTGACTCAAGAATATCATGTTATCAACGAAACCTATTTCTTCATGTTGACTGATTCTACAATATAATATTATCAACGAAACAAACTTTTCATGTTGAGTGATTTAAAAACATTATATTATCAACGAAACCAAACTCTGCATGTTGACTGATTCTTCATTATATTGTTATCAACGAAACCAAACTGTACATGTTGAGGGCTTCAACAATATAATGTTATCAACGAAATTTAACTCCCCTCGTCGACTGATTTTACAATAGAATGTTATCAGCATGACCAAACTGTCCATGTTGCAGGATTTTACAATATAATGTTATCAACGAAACCAAACTCTTCATGTTGACTTATTCTACAATATAATATTATCAACAAAACCAAACTCTTCATGTTAAGTGATTCAACAACCTGATATTATCAACAAAACCAATTTCTTCATGTTGAGTGATTCAACGATATAATGTTATCAACGAAACCAAACTATTTATATTGACTGATTTTACAATATAATGTTATCAACAAAACCAAACATTTCATGTTGACTGATTCTACAATATAATGTTACCAACAAAATTATAATTTACATGTTGAGTGATTCTACAATATAATTTTATCAACAAAATCAAACTGTTCCTGTTTACTGATTCTACAATATAATGTTATCAACGAAACCAAACTATTTATATTGACTGATTCTACAATAGAATGTTATCAACCAGACTCTTTATGTTGAGTGATTCAAAAATATGATTTTACCAACAAATCCAATCTCTACATGTTGACTGATTCTACAATATAATGTTATCAACGAAATCAAACTCTTCATGTTGACTGATTCTACAATATAATATTATCAACAAAACCAAACTCTTTATGTTGAGTGATTCAACAATATAGTGTTATCAACGACACCCAAAACTTCATGTTGACTGTTTCTACGATATAATGTTATGAACAAAATTAAAATTTACATGTTGATTGATTCTACAATATAGTGTTATCAAGGAAAGCAAACTCTATATGTTGACTGATTCTGCAATATATTGTTAACAACGAAACCAAACTCTTCATGTTTACTGATTCTACAATGTAATATTATCAGCAAAACAAAAGTCTCCATGTTGAGTGATTCAACAATATAATGTTATCAACGAAACCAAACTCTACATGTTGAGTGATTTTACAATATATTGTTATCAACGAAACCAAACTCTTCATTTTGACTGATTCTACAATATAATGTTATCGACGAAACCAAACTGTTCATGTTGGCTGATTCTATAATATAATGTTATGAAGAAAACGAAACTCTACATATTGACTGATTCTACAATATATAGTTATCAACGAAACCAAACATTTCATGTTGACTGATTCTACAATATAATGTTATGAACAAAACTAAACACTTCATGCTGACTGATTCTACAATATAATGTTATCAATGAAACTAAACTCTACTCCTCGAATGATTCTACAACAGTATGTTATCAGCAAAACACACTGTCCATGTTGAGGGAATCAACAATATAATATTATCAACGAAACCTTACTCCTCACGTCGACTGATTGTAGAATAGAATGTTATCAGTATGACCAAACTGTCCATGTTGCGTGATTTTACAATTGAATGTTATCAACGAAACGAGACTCTTCATGTTGAGAGATTCAAAAATATGATTTTACCAAGAAAACCAAACTCTAGATGTTGACTGACTGAACAATATAATGTTATAAACGAAACCAATCTCTTGATGTTGACTGATTCTACAATATAATATTATCAACGAAACCAAACTCTTCATGTTTAGTGGTTTAACAACATGATATTATCAACAAAATCAAACTCTTCATGTTAACTGATTCTACAATATATTGTTATCAACGAGACCAAACTGTTCATGTTGAGTGATTCAACAATATAATGTTATCAACGAAACCAAACTCAACATGTTGACTGATTATACAATATATTGTTATCAACGAAACCAGATTCTATTCCTCGACTGATTCTACAACAGTATGTTATCAGGAAATCACACTGTCCATGTTGAGGGATTCAACAATATAATATTATCAAGGAAACATAACTCCACACGTCGACTGATTCAACAATATAATGTTATTAAGGAAACCAAACTCTTTCTGTTAACTGATTCTACAATATAATGTTATCAACGATACCAAACTATTTATATTGACTGATTTTACAATATAATTTTATAAAGGAAAACAAACTCTTCATATTGACTGATTCTACAATAAAATATTATTAAAAAATCGAAACTCTTCATGTTGAGTGATTCAACAATATAATGTTATCAAGAAAACCAAACTTTTCATGTTGACTGATTCATCAATATAATGTTATCAACGAAAGGAAACTCTACATGTTTACTGATTCTAGAATATAATATTGTCAAGAAAACCGAACTTTACATGTTGATTGATTCTACAATATAATGTTATCAACGAAACCAAACTCTTCATGTTGACTGATTCTACAATATAATATTATCAACAAAACCAAACTCTTCATGTTGAGTGATTCAACAATATAATGTTATCAACAAAACCAAACTTTTCATGTTAACTGATTCAACAGTATAATGTTATTAACGAAACCCAACTCTTCTTGTTTACTGATTCTACAATATAATGTTATCAACGAAACCAAACTCTACATGTTGAGTGATTTTACAATATATTGTTATCAACTAAACCAAACTCTTCATTTTGACTGATTCTACAATATAATATTATCAACAAAACGAAATTTTACATGTTGAGTGATTTTAAAAATATAATGTTATCAACAAAACCAAACTTTTCATGTTGTCTGACTCAACAATATAATGTTATTAAGGAAACCAAACTCTTTCTGTTTACTGACTCTACAATATAATGTTATCAACGATACCAAACTATTTATATTGACTGATTTTACAATATAATGTTATAAAGGAAAACAAACTCTTCATATTGACTGATTTTACAATAAAATATTATTAAAAAATCGAAACTCTTCATGTTGAGTGATTCAACAATATAATGTTATGAAGAAAACCAAACTCTTCATGTTGACTGATTCTACAATAAAATATTATAAACAAAACCAAACTCTTCATGTTGAGTGATTCAAGAATATAATGTTATCAACAAAACCAAACTCTTAATGTTGACTGATTCTACAATATAATATAATCAACAAAACCAAACTCTTCATGTTGAGTGATTCAACAATATAATGTTATGAACAAAACCAAACTTTTCATGTTTACTGATTCAACAGTATAATGTTATTAACGAAACCCAACTCTTCTTTTTTACTGATTCTACAATATAATGTTATCAACGACACCCAAAACTTCATGTTGACTGTTTCTACGATATAATGTTATGAACAAAATTAAAATTTAGATGTTGATTGATTCTACAATATAGTGTTATCAAGGAAAGCAAACTCTATATGTTGACTGATTCTGCAATATATTGTTAACAACGAAACCAAACTCTTCATGTTTACTGATTCTACAATATAATATTATCAACAAAACAAAACTTTCCATGTTGATTGATTCTACAATATAATGTTATCAACGAAACGAAACTCTTCATGCTGACTGATTCAACAATATAATGTTACCAATGAAGCCAAACTCTTCATGTTGACTGATTCTACAATATAATATTATCAACAAAACCAAACTCTCCATGTTGAGTGATTCAACAATATAATGTTATCAACGAAACCAAACTCTACATGTTGAGTGATTTTACAATATATTGTTATCAACCAAACCAAACTCTTCATTTTGACTGATTCTACAATATAATATTATCAACAAAACGAAATTTTACATGTTGATTGATTCTGGTACATAATGTTATCAACAAAATCAAACTTTACATGTTGATTGATTCTACAATATAATGTTATCAACGAAACCAAACTGTTCATGTTGGCTGATTCTATAATATAATGTTATGGAGAAAACGAAACTCTACATATTGACTGATTATACAATATATAGTTATCAACGAAACAAACTCTTCATGTTGACTGATTCTAGAATATAATGTTATCAACAAAACAAAACTCTACATGTTGACTGATTCAACTATATAATGTTATCAATGAAACCAACCTCTTAATGTTGACAGATTCTACAATATAATGTTATCAACAAAACAAAACTCTACATGTTGACTGATTCTACAATATATTGTTATCAAGAAAACCGAACTCTACTCCTTGACTGATTTTACAATAGTATGTTATCAGTAAAACCACACTGTCCATGTTGAGTGATTCAACTATATAATGTTATCAACGAAACCAAACTCTACATCTCGACTGATTCAACAATAGAATGTATCAGCATGACCAAACTGTCCATGTTGCGTGATTTTACAATTGAATGTTATCAACGAAACCAGACTCTTCAAAGTTGAGTGATTCAACAATATAATGTTATCAAGAAAACCAAACTCTTCATGTTGACAGATTCCGCAATATAATGTCATCAATGAAACCTAACACTTCATGTCGACCGATTCTGCAATATAATGTTATTAACGAAAACAAACACTTTATGTTGATTGATTCTACAATTTAATATTATGAAGAAAACCAAACTCTTCATGTTGAGTGATTCAATAATATAATGTTATCAACGATAGCAAACTCTATATGTTGACTGATTCTACAATATATTGTTATCAACGAAACCAAACTTTTCATGTTGGCTGATTCTACAATATAACATTGTCAACAAAACCAAACATTTCATGTTGACTGATTCTACAATATAATGTTATCATCAAAATTCAAATTTACATGTTGATTGATTCTACAATATAGTGTTATCAACGAAACTAAACTCTTCATGTTTACTGATTCTACAATATAATATTATCAACAAAACCAAACTTTACATGTTGATTGATTCTACAATGTAATGTTATCAAGAAAACCAAACTATTCATTTTGACTGATTACACAGTATAATGTTATCAACGAAACCAAACTCTTCATGTTGAGTGATTCAACAATATAATGTTATTAAAAAACCAAACTTTTGATGTTGATTGATTCAACAATATAATGTTATAAACGAAACCAAACTCTTCATGTTTACTGATTCTACAATATAATGTTATCAACAAAACTTAATTTTACATGTCGATTGATTCTACAATATAATGTTATCAACAAAACCAAACTCTTCATGTTGATTCATTCTACAATATAATGTTATCAACAAAACCAAACTGTACATGTTGACTGATTCTACTATTTATTGTTACCAACGAAACAAAATTCTTCATGTTGACTTATTCTACAATATAATGTTATCAACAAAACCAATCTCTTCATGTTGACTGATTCTACAATATATTGTTATCAAAGAAATCAAACTCTACATGTTGACTGATTCTACAGTATATCGTTATCAACGAAAAAAAACTCTTCATGTTGAGTGATTCAACAATATAATGTTGTCAACGAAACCAATCTCTATATGTTGACTGATTCTCCAATATATTGTTATCAACGAAACCAAACTCTACTCCTCAGTTGATTCTACAATAGTATTTTAACAGCAAAATCACACTGTCCATGTTGAGGGATTTAACAATATAATGTTATGAACGAAACCAAACTCTACTTCTCGACTGATTGTACAATAGAATGTATCAGCATGACCAAAGCGTCCATGATGCGTGATTTTAAAATTGATTGTTATAAATGAAATCACACTTTTCAATGTTGAGTGATTCAACAATATAATGTTATCAACAAAACCAATCTCTTCATGTTGACCGATTCTACAATATAATGTTATCAACAAAACCAAACATTACATGTTGACTGATTCTACAATATATTGTTATCAAAGAAACCAAACTCTTCATGTTGATTGATTCTACAATATAATGTTATCAACAAAACCAAACTCTACATGTTGACCGATTCAACAATATCAGGTTATCAACAAAACCAAACTTTTCATGTTGACTGATTCAACAATATAATGTTAACAACGAAACCAAACTCTCCATGTTGACTGAATTAATAATATAATTTTACCAACAAAACCAAACTCTACATGTTAACTGACTCAACAATATAATGTTATCAACGAAACCAAACTCTTCATGTTGACTGATTCTACAATATAATGTTAAGAACGAAACGAAACTCTCCATGTTGACTGAATTGACAATATAATTTTACGAACAAAACCAAACTCTACATGTTGACTGACTCAACAATACAATGTTATCACGAAAACAAACTCTTCATGTTGAGTTATTTAACAACATGATATTATCAACAAAACCAAACTCTTCATGTTGAGTGTTTACAAAATATAATGTTATCCACGAAAGCAAACAATACATGTTGACTGATTCTATAATATAATATTATCAAGAAAACCAAACTTTACATGTTGATTGATTCTGCAATATAATGTTATGAAGAAAATGAAACTTTACATGATGATTGATTCTACAATATAATGTTATCAACAAAACCTAACACTTCATGTTGACCGATTCTGCAATATAATGTTATAAACGAAAACAAACTCTTCATGTTGACTGATTCTACAATATAATATTATCAACAAAACCAAACTCTTCATGTTGAGTGATTCATCAATATAATGTTATCAACAAAACCAAACTTTTCATGTTGACTGATTCAACATTATAATGTTATAAACGAAACCAAACTCTACATGTTGACTGATTCTACAATATATTGTTATCAACGAAACCTAACTCCACACGTCGACTGATTCTATAACAGAATGTTATCAGCATGACCAAACTGTCCATGTTGCGTGATTTTACAATTGAATGTTATGAACGAAACCAGACTCTTTATGTTGAGTGATTCAAAAATATGATTTTACCAACAAATCCAATCTCTACATGTTGACTGATTCTACAATATAATGTTATCAACGAAATCAAACTCTTCATGTTGACTGATTCTACAATATAATATTATCAACAAAACCAAACTCTTTATGTTGAGTGATTCAACAACATGATATTATCAAGAAAACCAAATTGTACATGTTGATTGATTCGGCAATGTAATGTTATCAACAAAACCAAACTCTACATGTTGACTGATTCTAGAGTATATTGTTATCAACGAAATAAAACTCTTCATGTTGAGTGATTCAACAATATAATGTTATCAACGAAACCAAACTCTACATGTTGACTGATTCTAGAGTATATTGTTATCAACGAAATAAAACTCTTCATGTTGAGTGATTCAACAATATAATGTTATCAACGAAACCAAACTCTACATGTTGACTGATTCTACAATATAATGTTATCAACAAAACCAAACTTTATATGTTGATTGATTCTACAATATAATGTTATCAACGAAACAACACTCTTCATGTTGACTGATTCTACAATATAATATTATCAACAAAACCAAACTCTCTATGTTGAGTGATTCAACAACAAAATAATATTATAAACAAAACCAAACTCTTTATGTTGAGTGATTGAACAATATAATGTTATCAACGAAAGCAATGTGTACATGTTGACTGATTCTAAAATATATTGTTGTCAACGAAACCAAACTCTTCATGTTGACTGATTCTACATTATATTGTTATCAACGAAACCAAACTATTCATGTTGAGTGATTCTACAATAGTGTGTTATCAGGAGAACCACACTGTCCGTGTTGAGTGATTCAACAATATAGTGTTATCAACGAAACCAATTTCTATTCCTCGACTGATTCTACAATAGAATGTATCAGCATGACCAAACTGTCCATGTTGCGTGATTTTAAAATTGAATGTTATCAACGAAATCAGACCCTTCAATGTTGAGTGATTCAAGAATATAATGTTATCAACAAAACAAAGCTCTTTATGTTGACCGATTCTACAATATAATGTTATCAACGAAACAAACTCTCCATGTTGAGTGATTCAACACTATAATGTTATCAACGAAACCAAACTACATGTTGTCTGATTCTACAATATATTGTTATCAACGAATCGAATCTCTACTCCTCGACTGATTCTACAATAGTATGTTATCAGCAAAACCACACTGTCGATGTTGAGTGATTCAACAATATAATGTTATCAACGAAACGAAACTCTACTGCTCGACTGATTCAACAATAGAATGTATCAGTATGACCAAACTGTCCATGTTGCGTGATTTTAAGTTGAATGTTATCAACCAAACCAGACTCTTCATGTTGACTGATTCTACAATATAATATTATCAACAAAACCAAACACTTCATGATGAGTGATTTAACAGCATGATATTATCAACAAAACCAAACTCTTCATGTTCAGTGATTCAACAATATAATGTTATCAATGAAAGTAAACTGTTCTTGTTGACTGATTCTACAATATAATGTCATCAACAAAACCAAACTTTTGATGTTGACTGATTCAACAATATAATGTTAACAACGATACCAAACTTTTCATGTTGACTGATTCAACAATATAATGTTATTAACGAAACAAAACTCTTAATGTTTACTGATTCTACAATATAATGTTGTTAACGAAACCAAACTCTTCATATTTACTGATACTACAATATAATGTTATCAACGAAACCAAACACTTCATGTTGACTGATTCTACAATATAATGTTATCAACAAAACCAAACTTTACATGTTGATTGATTCTACAATAAATTGTTATCAACGAAACCAAACTCTTCATGTTGATTCATTCTACAATAGAATGTTATCAACAAAACCCAACTCTACATGTTGACTGATTCTACAATATATTGTTATCAATGCAACCACACTTTTCATGTTGACTGATTCTACAATATAATGTTATCAACGAAACCAAACTCTTCATGTTGAGTGATTTAATATTATAATGTTATCAACGAAACCGATCTCTACATGTTGACTGATTTTACAATATATTGTTATCAGCCATACCACACTGTCCATGTTGACTGATTCTACAATTTATTGTTATCAACGAAACAAAACTCTACTCCTCGACTGATCCTACAATAGTATCCTATCAGCAAAATCACACTCTTCAAGTTGAGGGATTTAACAAT
Source organism: Tachypleus tridentatus (assembly GCF_004210375.1). Taxonomy (NCBI): domain Eukaryota; kingdom Metazoa; phylum Arthropoda; class Merostomata; order Xiphosura; family Limulidae; genus Tachypleus; species Tachypleus tridentatus. Next base: position 141,011,719 of record NC_134837.1, read on the forward strand.
ATAATGTTATCAACAAAACCAAACTCTTTATGTTGACCGATTCCAAAATATAATGTTATCAACGAAACCATACTCTTTATGTTGACCGATTCTGCAATATAATGTTATAAACGAAACCAGCTCTTGTTGTTGAATGATCCTACAATATAATATTATCAACAAAACAAAACTCTTCATGATGAGTGATTTAAAAACATGATATTATCAACAAAACCAAACTCTTCATGTTGAGTTATTCAACAATATAATGTTATCAACGAAAGCAAACTGTACATGTTGACTGATTCTACAATATATTGTTATCAATGCAACCACACTTTTCATGTTGACTGATTCAACAATATAATGTTATCAACGAAACCAAACTCTTCATGTTGAGTGATTTAATATTATAATGTTATCAACAAAATCAAGCTCTAAATGTTGACTGACACTACAATATATTGTTTTCAACGAAACCAATCTCTACATGTTGACTGATTCTATAATATATTGTTATCAACGAAACCAAACTCTACTATTCATTTGATTCTACAATAGTATTTTATCAGCAAAATCACACTGTCCATGTTGAAGGATTTAACAATATAATGTTATGAACGAAACCAAACTCTATTCCTCGACTGATTGTACAATAGAATGTATCAGCATGACCAAAGTGTCCATGTTGCGTGATTTTAAAATTGATTGTTATCAACGAAATCAGACTCTTCATGTTTAGTGATTCAAAAATATGATTTTACCAATAAATCCAAACTCTACATGTTGACTGACTCAACAATATAATGTTTCAACGAAACCAATCTGTTCATGTTGTCTGATTCTACAATATAATATTATCAACGAAACCAATCTTTTCATGTTGAGTGATTTAAAAACATTATATTATCAACGAAACCAAACTTTTCATGTTGAGTGATTTAAAAACATTATATTATCAACGAAACCAAACTTCTCATGTTGACTGATTCTACAATATAATGTTATCAACAAAACGAAACTCTACATGTTGACTGATTATACAATATAATGTTATCAACAAAACAAAGGTCTAAATGTTGACTGACTCTACAATATATTGTTATCAACGATACAAACTTTTGATGTTGACTGATTCAACAATATAATGTTATCAACGAAACCAAACTCTACATGTTGACTGATTCTACAATATATTGTTATCAACGAAACCAAACTCTACTCCTCGACTGATTCTACAATAGTATGTTATCAGCAAAATCACACTGTCCATGTTGAGGGATTCAAAAATATAGTGTTATCAACGAAACCTAACTCCACACGTCGACTGATTCTAGAAGAGAATGTTATAATCATGACCACACTGTCCATGTTGCGTGATTTTACAATTGAATGTTATGAAGGAAACCAGACTCTTCATGTTGAGTGATTCAAAAATATGATTTTACCAACAAATCCAAACTCTACATGTTGACTGACTCAAGAATATCATGTTATCAACGAAACCTATTTCTTCATGTTGACTGATTCTACAATATAATATTATCAACGAAACAAACTTTTCATGTTGAGTGATTTAAAAACATTATATTATCAACGAAACCAAACTCTGCATGTTGACTGATTCTTCATTATATTGTTATCAACGAAACCAAACTGTACATGTTGAGGGCTTCAACAATATAATGTTATCAACGAAATTTAACTCCCCTCGTCGACTGATTTTACAATAGAATGTTATCAGCATGACCAAACTGTCCATGTTGCAGGATTTTACAATTGAATGTTATCAACGAAACCAGACTCTTCATGTTGACTTATTCTACAATATAATATTATCAACAAAACCAAACTCTTCATGTTAAGTGATTCAACAACCTGATATTATCAACAAAACCAATTTCTTCATGTTGAGTGATTCAACGATATAATGTTATCAGCGAAAGCAAACTCGACATGTTGACTGATTCTACAATATTATGTTATCAACGAAACCAAACTATACATGTTGATTTATTCTAGTATAGAATGTTATCAACAAAACTATACTTCACCTACATTAAAATGTTACGAATAGAATCTTTAAAGATTAAAAGCACAACATTGTAAGTAAGTTTTATACATTTTTATCTTTGAATAGATGTACATTTTATTTGTGAATTAAGCACAAATGTGCATGATGTGCTTTAACCACTACTGGTATCGAACCCATTGCTTTGGCGGTGGAAGTCTCTAAGCTGAACGATTCTAGGGAACTAGTGATATGACCTATTTGGTTTGCATGTTTTGTATGAAAGTATATGTTGTTAGAGTTTAAGGATAAATAATGCAATGAGCTTCCTCAAGAGACCAGGGGGTTAAGGCTATCGATTTGTTATCTGAGGATCGCTGGTTCGAATCTCCGTCGCAACAAACATATTCGACCCTTAAGCCGTGGGGGCGTTATAATGTTACGGTCAGTCTTACTGTTCGTTTGTAAAAGAGTAGCCCGAAAGTTGGTGGCGGACGATGATGACTCGCTGTCTTCCCTCTGATCTTACTCTGCTGAATTAGGGACGGGTAGAGCAGGTAGCCTTCGCGTAGCTTTGCACGAAATTAAAAAAAAAAGTTTTAAATGATAATTGAAAAACAAATTCAAATGTTTTTGTAGATGCATCAGAATGATGGGTGTAATGGGGAAGGCGAACACATTTGGTACTGCCGTAACGAAACTCATATCTGACGAATAAACAAATTACTTCTTAATCCTTATATTCGTTGTTTACAATGTAAAATTGTACAGACCCAACTTAAAACTATCAATCTCATCTTTATCGCTTCAAACCGCCTGTCATCTCGTTAACATACGGGATTTTAACGTCAGAATGCATGTTTGATTGTTGAAATAATTTCGGCATGCGTTTTAATGACCAATTATGTTGTGGTAACCATTTTGACCAAATTTGGAGAAAAAATCAGTATTACACTTATATTCCAACTCTTTTTAAGGAATATTAGGTATGCGTTATATTAAAACGATTTTTAATATTGAAATCAGAAAGTCATATGACAACAATGAAAAATTGAAATGGCTGTTTTAGAGTTAAATATTGACCTTGCTTCGCGTTTCTTGAATAGTGTGATGACACCGAAAATGATCGTTTTGTCACAGCTGTTTTAGAAGCAAGATATTATACTCAGACCATAAAGATGTATTTATATAGAAGATTTATAATGTATCTTTTGTACTTGATGTGGAACAATTTGGGGTACCAGAACCATTCAGACAAAATAATAATAAAGTATACTCCAGCATGGGAAGCAAAATGGGGCGTCTTGTAATAGGTGAGAATTCTAAAACACAAAATTCAGTGACAAAAATGGGTATAAGTGAACCAGTGTCTCGATACACTCAATATTTACTTCATGGTTGCTGGTTCTCTTAAACTAATTGATCAAACTATGAAACCGCAGCTTTGCTGATATCTTCTATGTTTGTATTTTGATATACACGTGTTTTGTTCTCTACCACTGAGGACATCTTACTTAACGTTTTAATTTAATCTAGCTATGTTTAAACCAGCCGACCAATTTTTACATACTTAAGTCTAGGCCGGCTGATAAGTATGTATGTTTAAGTCTAGACCAACCGACCATTATCTATATAATCAAACCTAAGCCAGTTCACCAATATGTACTTGTTCAAGTCTAAGTCTTTGAACTCAATTCTCAAGTAAATTTTCACTATTCATATTTTGTTCCACTTTCATTCTGTTATCTAAACTTACATTTTAGTTCATACACGTATATTTTGGATTTTCTGGTTTCGCTTTGAACAGATGTTTGGATTTTTCTGGTTTCCGACTTGTGAATGCGTTGCTTAAACACTTCAATTCAATTCGTAACCTGTCAAGGATTAGAACCTATGATTCTCAGATTGTGTGTTAAACGCCCTAACCACCTGCCCATGTTGGACCAGGAAGACGAGATTAAAAATATATCCTTTAAGTATAACCGATAGAGGACGCATAACATTATCTCTACATTGAGGTACAGAGCAAACAAAAACAAACATTGTTGTATTTTCGTTACAATTATTTGGTTCGGACTCAAACTCGAACTCTCTCACCCAGTAGTCAAATATTCTACCAACTGAGCTGAAGTGTTACGTTAGTAGGCGTTTTTTAAAACGGTTCAACCAATCACAAAATCACATTTCGAGGTAGCGTGAGAAGAGAGAAAAGATGTAATTGATAATATGTCCATTCTGCAGTAAACAACAAATAACATGTGACATTTCAAATCCAAAGACTGCACATGGAAAAGTGAAGGAGGAAAGGATATACAAAGATTTACCAAAATTATTTATTCAAAGAGTCAAAGACATAGAATGAAAAGTACAAACCCAACGGCACTGAAACTCCACATATTTTTAAATAATAGTATCCATCTTCCATCGCGGAGAATCTAATCCTAAATTTTCTAGCATTGTAAGTTAGTAAAGTTACCGTTGACCCATCGAGGGACTGTTCCAAATGATAGAGTTATCAATAGCGGTACAGCTGTACAATTATTTTAACGTTTCGGTGTGGTTTAGTTTTTGTTTTGAATGGATAATTTGGTACGTCTTATAGTTTACACTGGTCTGTCCTTTTCTGCAGTCATAGAGTGGAGGAATGTGCCTCTTCTGACCTATGGCTTAGGTGGCATGCTAACAAAAAACGAAAATGTTTACTTAAATTAAATTATCATACTTATCGTAATTGCAGAGCAAAACATATATTTTTGTTTTCAAGGAAATTATTTTTTTCTATTTCAATACCAACTCTACCTTGTCTGTAATTTACTAGATTAAAGTCTCCTCATAAAATTCTACCTTAACTCGAATCTTCAGTTTTTGCTTTGTTTTTTTTCTGCAAAATCATTAATTCCTTTATTGCTGGGCTCTTACGCGTTCGTTTTCAGCAATTACATAATTAGGCCTCCACTAGTCACAACAAAACAAACCACGTACACATTCAAATTCGTTGGAGAATCATTTAAAAGAAAACGAAAACCTAATAGTAATCAAAACAGAATCTCAGGAACAGTAATAAACATAATAAGAGTAACTAAATGTATTTCAAACAATTGAATTTGGTCTCCACAATGTTAATATGTTGACAGATATGTCTTCCTTTAAATTCTGTCTTATAATGATTTAGTTTCTTATTTTTTCTTGGACTTGGACATGTTTTCATTAATTTTTTTCTTATTTATCTGCTTAATTATATATCATACTAAAAAACTCATACAGGTTGCTATTTTCAAAGGAGAGAGAAAAATGGCGAATGGATATTGCGATGTTTAAACTACATATCAACGAAAATCGCTGTTTCTAAATGTCGCCTTTCTGAACAACTAACTGCTGTAATTCGTCAATGAAATATTAAAAAATTAAGTTTGGTTTGAATTTCGCGCAGAGCTACACGAGGGCTATTTGCACTAGTCACCCCTGATTTATCAGTGTAAGACAAGAGGGAAGTCAGTTTATCATCACCACCCACCGCCAACTCTTGGGCTACTCTTTTACCAGTTAACAGTGGGATTGATCGTCACATTATAACGCTTCCATGGTCGAAGGGACGAGCATGTTTGGTGTGACGGGGATTCAAAACAGCGACGTTCAGATTACGAATCGAACACCCCAACCACCTGAATATGTGCTCTCTCGATAGGTCAGCAGTAAGTATAAATTTACATTGCTAAACATTGGAGTTCGATTCCCTGCGATGGAAATTGTGTAGTTCTGGGATAAAACCTAATAAAAATAAGAATTTATATTTATTCTTTTACACATTTTATGTGCTTGTTATTACATTTTATTAAATAATTTAATAAACCTGAAGATGATCAAGGAAGGTCGAAACGCTATTCTCTCCTTATCAGTAAAAGTGTTAGTACCCATACCAGCCGTTCTGAGATACATTCTTATTTCAAAGGGGTTTCGCGTCATCAAGAAGGCCAATCTTTTGTTTTATTGTTTGAGAACGAAAGCAACAATGATAAAAAGTTGAGAAAAAAACGACCTTTACACTCCAGATATACATAAAACATTCTTTTAAAATTTTAACCAATGTATCGCCTTTGTGGGTCTTTCATATTAGCTATGAGGAAGCCGCAAAGGCGATACGTTGGCTAAAATATTAATAAAATTATATTTGTCTGGAATGTAAAGATAGTTTTTACTAACCTTTTGTTTTTGGTTATCAAAATGAGTAAACCCCTCCAGTATGCACTGCATATTCTGAAAGTAACAAAGATGTATGAAAGTATATCTTTTGATTTGTTTGACAGCGAAACTAACAATGATAAATATATAGGCCTAACTTGTGACAGTCATCCTTTTATCGTTTACGAAATTTTTGTTTTTAAGTATTTCTCTATGAAACCTACGTCAAACAAGAATGGTTAACTAAATAAATTATATTTTTCACATTTTATAAGCTGTAATTTAAAAAAAACACACTAAAATAATTCAGTTAAAACCAGGATATTCATAATAAAACAATCATTAAAGCTTGAGACGAATTGAGAATCACACGCAAATTCGGAAATTTCTCAAAAATTTGAATAAACACATGTAGATATATGCGTCCTTTTTATTTCCTTTCCATATTTCAAAAGTAAAGAAACCAAGGATGATGCAAATAAATGTAATTACAAGTTACAGCCTTTCTAGTAAGCAAGATTAGTTTTTAGAATAGGTACGACGTTCCAATCACTGGTGCGATAATTATCAAGTACGTAAGTTTTTACAGTAAAAAACGTTTTAGTATTTAAATCAACATTCAACAATCCAACAATGTATTTAAATTCTAGAACTAATTGAAGTTACTTATTCAGTTAAATATCAATCTACATGAATTTTACAGATTATTTATGCATGGCTAAAAAAACAAACAATTCAAGAAAGAATAAAAAACAAGCAAACAACAATGCAATATTTTATGTAAAATATTTGCAGAAGCTTAAAAATGTGTGATGAATTAACGACCAAACACAAAAACATAACCTATTCGTTAACTGTAGGATTGTTTGATTTTATTAATAAGGCTTATCTGATGTTTCTTATGTTAGTATCAGGTTAATGCTTTAATATGGTGATATTCTGTTCAGAAAGAAACTGTGGTTGTTTCTGTTTGGACTTGGGAAGAAGGTTCTTGGTGTTCTTCAAACCTGGTGTTCAAATTATGCACTGTTTCACCTGTGTAAAACACTGTACAACTTTTACACTGTGTTTTGTAAATATTTTCTATGTTTTCTGAACTTAATTGAATGTTTCACTAGCAATAATTAGTCCCTTACTAAGGTAGTTATAAAACTGTTAATAAATTTAAAGAAAACACAGACAAGAAACGTTTAAGAAACAAGCAAACAAACTCAAACACTGCAAAACAAAGAAAGCGTAATTACTTGCATTATCCCATGTATAAAAAAATATTATTGTACCTTTATAAGAAATGTCGAAACGACTAGCACGTAAACATAACACCTATATTCATTTTCACCCCTAAAATAAAAGTTAAACACATGCCAAGAAAACCGTATAACGAAACCACCTCACCAGAAAACGTTTACAAAATAGTGTAACAGTTGTCCAGATTTTTACATACAATTCCACAAATAACAAATATCCAGGCATATCTTTATATATATCTTTGATCGTTAATTTCTCACACATTCCTAAACTTATGCAAATGTGTTACATAAAATATTCCATAATTTTATATATATATTCATCTCAGGATTATATTTTGTTTAGCCATATATAAATAATCCATCAAATTTACGCTGACTGATATTTACATGAATAAGTAACAACTATCAGTTCTGGAATTTAACTACATTGTTGGATCGTTGAATGTTGATTTAAATACTGAAACATTCTTTACTATAATAACTTGTGTTCTTGATAATTATCGTATCAGCCATAGATATCTCGTGCCTGTTCTGAAAAAATAATCTTACTTATTGTAAAAACTGTAAATTGTAATAAAATATATTTTATCAGTGAGTCAACTCAAAACGTAACTATTATAATTAAAATAAAATTAACACAAGTTTAACCAATGATCAGTGTTTACACACACACACACACAATTCGCTCAGTGATGAAAAGTTTAATTTAGATTGTTAAAATTGTCTCTTCGTGTTTCATAAACATTGCCACTAGATGTGGGAATTCACTTCGTTAGGCAGGTCTCCGTTAACGCTTTGTTTAACTTGTTAACCGCTAGACTGAACCATTTCGACTCCACTTTATAAAATGTAGTTTTGCTATAAAATTACGCCATATGGTGTAATTTATTAAACCACGTAATTGCATACATATTAAAAATTGTTTGTTTCGTGTGTTTAAGTTAAAAGACCAATCATAGCAACTTTGTATTTTGTTATACTTCATATTTTTGTTTGTGTGTGCGTGCGTTTTAATTCTAAACAGTTGCATTGTCAGCTCATAATACTATTCATATTTAATTAAGGGCGGGTTTAAGTCTAAATGCCCAGTCAGAAAGAAAAGGGGGTATGAGACAGGGCAAATATGGACCTGGCCAGCTTTAGCTAACCCCTAAATATACTCCTGAGCGGTAAGGCTGTGGACTTCCAACGCTACAGATCAGCTTTCTGGTGGTCAGAGTACAGAAAACCCATTCTAGAGCTTTGTGATTAATTACAAAGAAACATTTAATTCATTGTTGTTTGGGAAAATTAGTTACAATTTTAGGCATGCAAATCATATAAAATAAAATTACAAAACTTCTCTCATCAACATTTTTAACATCATTTATGCAAATATTATAGTTATTTGTATTTTGTTCTATTTGAAACTATCAATAAACTACAAAATGTGTTACTTTAAGTTACTTTCACTGTAGACATTTTACGATAATCAACGAGTCATAGCTTTGTGTAAATATTATATTTTTCATGCATTTGTAAAAACCTATGCCATTCTTCATTCCATCGGTATTTGAGTCAGCATTGCGTATAAGCTAAATCATTATATTACCTAAATTATGAACTACCTAACCACCTACCATATCAAAAATTATGATAGTCTAGCAGCAGCAAAGTAAAACGTTAAGATAATTAATTTAAATGCACTTAAAACGTATCGATCGCGAATTTTAGAAGATTTGATCAAATTCGTTTTTGAACAGAATATAACAACAGTATAAACAGTTCAACAGAATAGAGGTCGATATCGGATGGTGTACGATTAACGGGAGCCCGTTTATACAGAATGGATATAATTCTGCGAGATAATACATAATGACTCAGCTTTTATGTGCAAAGTTTTCCATTCTTTGTTTAAAACTATTCATACCTTAACGTAGAATAAATAAGTTACCTAAAATACAATGTAAAAAAATAAATAATTAAGGAAATAAATAGACCACTATTTCGTTTGCGCAATCTAACATCGACTGTTCCAAGAAATGGCATCTGAAAATAATTGCTGATGCGTTATCTAGTGAGTATAATTATTATCTCTTTGGATAGGAAATCATCATGTCGCACATGTATACTTGCAAATAACTATAAATAAAACTTCTGCTGCAGTGAAATAAACATGAAAAATAACAGTAACTAACTAAACGTATTTAAGAATACTATTGCGTTGGAAATTTTATCCCGTTTTTCTTAGCATTGATTATAATGAGAAAGAAAATAATAATAGGTTGGAGCATTTGTGTGGGTTTTCACACAAGAAATTAAAAATTTTGTTAACATTTGAACTGTATTATAAACGAAAAAATTGATAAAGAAAAATTCATCCAACACGCTCTTACAGCATGTCTTATGTTGGATTACAAAATTTCATTTTTTTTGTTTTTTTTTTAAAAGTTATATTGGATCATCAACTGTGTCTTTCGCGGGCCACACAAGAAATTAAAAATTTTGTTAACATTTGAACTGTATTATAAACGAAAAAATTGATAAAGAAAAATTCATCCAACACGCTCTTACAGCATGTCTTATGTTGGATTACAAAATTTCATTTTTTTTGTTTTTTTTAAAAAGTTATATTGGATCATCAACTGTGTCTTTCGCGGGGAGTTGAACCTTGGATTTTAAAATTATAAGTTTATAAACTGGCAGACTACGGAAGACATAATTAATTGTTTATTTGTCGTATATCAGGACGGATGGTATGAGTGCTAACACTTTTACTAATAAAGCAAAGAACAAAGTTTCGATCTTCTTTGATCATCATCAGGATATTTGTTTGTTCGGTATACTGATCAGAACAAATAGCGTTGCAAAGGTTGTAAATAATTTTTATCAGAAACTGAAAGAGAAATCTACCAGAGTTTTTCCAGTTAAGTTCAGATATTTAAAGGTAACATGGCATAACGATCATAGTAAACTTTACAAGTTAGTCACAAAACGGATTTTGTATGATCTAAAATATATATGTATTTCATAGCAATTTTCGCGTTATACATTGATTTAACAAAAAACTGAAAAAATAGTGAATAGTTTATAAGTTTAAAGATATAATAAATCTACGTATTCTGTAATGTAATGTTTAGTGATAAGACTGTTATTCACAACTTACTGAAACAAAATATTTAAATTTAAGAATCACACGATGTTGTAATTTAAATAATTAATTTTAATTCTTTATTACCCATAAAAGATTTTTGTGATACCAGAGGCCAGCACTTCCCACCAGTCTTTTGTCGATTACGAAGAACGTACCGAAGTAGATATGACATGTGGATAAGTAATATTATTAAAACTATTATATTTTTCGTATGAGATGATATATCACTCAAGTAAGATTTATAAATCATTAATAGGTTAAACAACTGATGTTGTTACTCGTTATTTTGTAAAGTTAAATACATATCATCCGCTGTTGATTATATATTTGATTTAGAGTTTGGAAAATAATATAGACTATAAGCCGAAGAACACTTAAATAATACTTCGTGTGTTGTAATTTTAGTATATTAGATAATAAATAACAATTGAGAATTAAGCTTTTCTATTTTAGTTATGACTTACAGAACTAAGTTCGCTAGCTAGAGTCTTCTTTAGAAATATCTGATTTAACTACTAAATCTTGGTCTAAAATGGCTATAATTTAATTTTATATTTACTGTTAGTCTTTTCAAATTGTTTTTCTTTGGGAAGGAATTTTCATTACTAGAAATTGTTCATAAGATAGTTCAAAGGATGATTCACTTAGTGGAAGGGTTGTCATATGAGGACATTAAAATGTCTGACATTTTTTCTTAAAAAAAAGTGTTAAGCTTTAAGATTGCTAAGGGAATTGATAGTTGATACTTGATGGTGTTGAATTATTATGTTTTCATAATTAAATGTTGGGACATTGACCGTGTTGGGACATAAATATAAGATTTGTCAGTTTAGGGGTCATTTTCATTTAAGACAATTTTCTTTCTTTTTTTTTGAAAATGTGGTAGGTATTGGTTAGATTGCTTTCAGTTGCACTTGATATAGTGTTCAAAGGAAAGCTTGATAAAGATAACTGCATTAATTCTGAACTGGTAAAGAAAAAAATTGGAAAGTTTAAGAAATGGTAAGGCTCATCTACCAGTTAATTTTACAAGGTTTTTGAATGAGGTTAAAGATTGGATAGGTGAGACACTTTCTACTGTTTTTTTTTTTTTCAGTTTTTGATTAGTGGGCAGATGTCAGCTAATCTCACTCCTCTTTTCAAGAAAGGTGATAAAAACTGTCTCTGTGATTTCAGACTTTAGTCTTGCATCATTTGTGGGAAAAGTTTTAGAAAGTCTTTTAAAAATGCTTTGCAAAGTCATTTAACGAAGTTTAGAGTTTTATTGGAGAGTCAACATGGTTTTATTAAGGGAAAATCTTACAAATTTATTTGACATTCTTTGAAAATGTTACTGCATATGTAGATGAGAGTATGGGTGTAGATTTAGTGTATTAGAATTTTCAAAAAGCATTTAAGAAGGTGTCACATAAAAGGCTAGTAAAGAGTTCTTTGTAGATGTGGGGGATAAGTAACAGATTGAATAGAAGAGTGGCTGGATGGGAGAAAATGGTTATAAATGGAGCTCAGTTTAAAGTGTTGTACCTCGTGGTTCTATACCTTTGCTCTTTTTGATTTACTTTTATGACATAGATGGAGAAATGATCAATAAGTTACTTATATTAACAAATGATATCAAGGTCTTTGGTGTTATCAATTATGAAGAGGATGTTGCTAATTTACAAAAGGATTTAGATAATTAGTGAGTTGGTGAATAAATGGCAGATGGGTTTTAATTATAATAAATGCATGTTATTGTATGCAAGTTATATTTTGATTTTTAAATATAATTTGAATGTAAATAAATTTAACAGTGTCATGAAAGAAAATAAAATATTTTTGAAATAATGATTCTTCAGTCTTTTAATCCATCCAAGTAGTATGCTGTTGCTAGTGACAGAGCAAATAGGATTTTAGGTTGTACCTATAGAAACGTTCAATACATCTATGAAGAAGTTATTTCATTGTACAGGTCACTGGTTAGGCCACAATTATAGTAGTACTGTGTTCAGTCTTGATTCCTTACCTTAGGAAGGATATTGAATTGTTAGAAAGGGTTCAGAGGAGGGTTACTAAAATGGTACCTGGAATGGAGGGTTTGTCATATGAGGAGATTAAGATCCTTAAAACTGTTTTGTCTTGAAAAAATAATTGTTAGAGAGGATCTGATTTAAGTGTTTAATATTGTAAAAGGAATTGATGTTGATGTACCAACATTCTTCATACTTAACAGTAAGTATAGTATGACTAGAGGATACAGAGATGAAGTTTGGTAGGGTTGGAGTCCTTTTCAGATAAGACAGTTTCCATTTTAATAATAGGGTAGTTATCCTCTGGAATAGGTTATCTTAAAATGTAGAGGCAGTAAATTTAAGTGAGCTTAAGAAAAACTAGATAAGTATATGAATGATAAGGGCTGGCTTTGGGATTTATTTTTATTTGTAATTTAGTTGAAACAACCAAGATAAAGCAATAGGTCACATGTTATTCCTAAACATTGTTATGTATTTGTGTACATGTATATGAGATGGCTGATATGGGTACTAAAAGCTTTTATTTAAAACAAATAACATTTTGACTTTCTTAGGTCACTATCACTTTAACCTGAGGTTGAAACATTGTTACTTGTGTTTTAAACAAATTTTAATACCCATATCAGACATTTCTATATATACTGCAAGTGGGTAACTCAGCATCATGAATTTGAATGATAAAGGTTGACATTGAGGGTAGGCTTGTATATATATTTTAAGTTTAGTGGATGGGTTTGTCTGGATTAAACAATAGGTTTGTTGTTGTCCTTAAATATTGCTTGCATATTCAGTTCTACTGATAACATTAGGTGTGTGTGCATAAAAACAAACATCCTGTTAGAAAATAAGAAGTGTTTTAATTTGAACCAAGTCTATTGTTTTACATAAGAATCTGAAACTTTTATCCTATTGATTCTTCAGCTAATCTTTGAAATTTCAGTATGGTTACCTTTTTACACTTTTCTTTCAAGAGAAGCTAGAGATTTTGATCTGTCCCATTTCAGAAATCATTCTGGTCAGGTTCAGATTATTCGAGACTTCCATCTTAGAGGGAGCTCTGATGATTGTATAAAGTATTATTCTTCATGTGGATTTATGACAGTATGTCTGATGTTCTTTGGTTATATTGTTTTAATGACTGTTTTCTCAGCCTAACTATTCTGGGTAGGGTACAAGGTCTTTTTTAAAAATTTTGACATCAAATTGTTAGAACAAAAACATTCTCTTTGCTGTCAGTTGTGCTTACATGTTTTTTGCAGAGGAAGATCAGTCTTTTAAACATTGACAATATAAGAAGCTGCTCTGATATTTACAGACTGTATACATCACATTGTCTGTCTGGTTTAAGGAAGAAGTAAGTATTTCCATAATATAAAACTGCAAATTTCTTTCATCTGGAATTGGTCCTAGTTGCCTTTCTCTAAACCCCAAAGAGACAAAAACTATACCCAGTAAACCAAGTGAAGCCTAATTAGTAATTTGTATAATATAACCTCTTTTGACAAGTAACCAGCAAGATGACAAGTTGTGGTGCATGTGACATTGGCTATGAATCTTGGTCATTTCAGTAGTTAACCTTTTATTTTATTTTGGTTATAACCAATTCCACGATAAAGAAAACACCAATCATGATACTTTGTTGTTTAAAATGTTTGTCCTATCATTCTGAGGTTTCTGTTCCTATTTTAGGAAAGTCACAATTTCATTCTATGTTTAGTTGAATATACATGGTTGTTGGTATTTGTGTAGGCAAACAGAATTCTGTTGCTAATAGAGCTATTTACTAAAATGATAATTTTGTAGTTTTTAAAATATTCTGGGTGAATTAACTAGGGTCATGTTGTATCGATAACATATTTTTGTGATTCTGAACAGTATATTGAGTTATTGTGACATTGCTAAGTTTTTTAAAAGGATTAGAAATTTTTAGTTTAAGAAATGTTAAAATCCAACTTAAAATAGGCATTTTTTGTAAAAGCTTAAAATAATATTTAAGATATTGTGGAAGTAATAATGGAAGCATCATTGGATCTAATAGATACTGGATCTGTTTTGTGTTGGTACCTTGGCCTCACAATGTTGTGGTTATCATCATAATTGTGATAAGTTTTTTTCAGTATCTGAAGTATTCTTCACTCAGTATTTTAGCTAGTATCAATTAATTAATTAATTAGCACAGTCGTATTTATTTTTAGAATTAATCTATCAGATCTCAAAGCTCCATTTGCCACAGTTTAATACTGTAAGAAAAGAAGAAACATATTGATTTTTGTTTTTCAGAAAGTAAGTATGGATGTTGATAAGATTCCCTACCATTCTGTTCAAAGTGTTGCTTTCAGTATATACGGCACTGAAGAACTGAAGAAACTCAGTGTCCTTGAAATAACCAACCTTAAGACCCTTGATGCCCTTGGTCATCCAACACCAGGTGGACTGTATGATGGTGCTCTAGGTAGGGTTTTTGTTCAGTTTCATTTAGTGGTTGGTTGAACATTCTATGGTTTAACATGCTGCTTTATTCAAGTGTTTGCAAAAAATAAAAAAATTATAGTAACATTTTAATATGGTTGAAAAAGAAAATGTACTGTTAAGTAGTACTAAAGAAACAAGACAAAATTGTTTAACTTTAATTAAAGGTTTAGTGGTTAAGTACTTGAAGTTATGGATTAACAATGTATTATGGTTCACTGATAATGGTCAATCAACCAAAATTAGAAAGTTCTTATGTAGAAGTGTTGGAAAATGTGGAAATATATGGAGTTGTATTCAATGTTTATTTTATGGGATGGCTGAGCTTTAAAATCTGTGTTTGCAAGAGAAAATAATAACTGTCACTGACTTTGAATATTCTATGACCTTGTAGTTGACCTTAATCATATAGGTATTAATCTTTCACCACCTAATATTCTCATGTGAAAACACTTGAAGGGAAAATAAAACTTGAACATGTGCATTTCAATCTTGAAGGGTTAAGAAACCCAATCACCAGTTTTGATCAGATTAAACCATATAAAATTAAGTATTAAAACTTGTCTGAATAAAACATTTACAAGTTATGTTTTTTAATGAAACACTTTTGTATGGAATTATTTCATGCCTTCAGTATACAAAAGTCTATATTTGGAAAGGTTCATAGTTGTGTTGGAATACTTCAAATACAATGTTCTCATAGGGAAATGTTAGGTAAGATCTTTAGGACTTGACTTAGTCACAAATTACCAGTAAGACCTTTCACTACATCCTGGATTGCCACTCTTCACAAAGTAATAGAGGTTTTACAAGATGGTCATTCTGAAAGCAGTTAGATTTATTTATGAACATAAAGTGAGAAACAATAGCCATGAACTCTATAACAAAGGACTGAAGTAGAAACATTCAGTCTGTTTCAACTCCATTGTGATGTGAAAACTTGTGTGTTTGTGTGGAAGAACAAATATTGTTAGTAATTCACAGAAACAGTAACTGGTTCATACTGCACTAAGAAGAGGTAGAGGAGAAAGCTGGTAAAAAATAAACCAGCCTTATTAAAAGTTTCTGTTGTTTCAACATGGAGATGTTATTGTAACTTGTATTCAAAATAAAGGAAAGCTGACCATTATTTGTGACTATTATTGGAAAATAATTCATATTTTAAAAGGCCTGTATTTGTTACCAAGTAACCAGTTTTTAGTTTTATATTATACAAATAAGGAAAGAAAAATGTTGCTTTTCATTCCATTACCACCATAACATTCCCATGTGAGAACATCTGTGTAGCTATCTACAAAGGGAAGAGTGAAATTTATTTCAAGGCTGAAAAAACAAAAGTACCCTGAGTTAAGCTCTTCCCTGAAAGTAATCTAAAAAAATAAATAAATTCAACATTCTTCTTGTATTAGTCAGTAAGCAGTTAGAAGTATTGAGATATTAAAAATAGATAAAGGATGTGAAAGATTAGACATGTGGTTATCATTTTCATTTTTCCAATGTTAGTAGACACTGGGCAGGTGCTTAAATCTGAAAGTTATTAATTTTACTCCTATGTTTAAAGTGAGTGATAGGAGTTGTCCTGAAAATTTTAGGCCTGTTAGGCTTATTTCTTCAGTGGAAACCCTAGAGTCTGCAGAGCTTGATTTTAGGTCAGTAAGTATTTACTTCCTGAAATCCAACTCAGTGTAGAAAAGCTAAATTTTAATGGCTGTTTAAAACAGTCCACTTTTGCTTCCTTAAGTGTTTGTTACATTTTATAAAGCCTAAATATTTTATAACATAAGTATTTGTGAAGATTGTTAACTTTACCACACAGATTTAATCTTTTCTCTACAGGTAGAAAAAAGCCATTCTTTATTAAAGTATTCCCTTGCAGTCCTATATCACAAAACTGGTCTGTGTAGTTTGACTAGCTTGATCAAAATCTGATATGACTAGCTTAAGTCTTTACATCACAGCTGAATGAATATCAATAACTGAGTTTGTAACCGATCAGCATCTTTGCACATCTCGTGTCTTTTGCAGCTCTGCCACTGCTACGTAATATACATGTTAAACTGGATGTATGCCTGTAACATATTTTAATGTTAAACTAATATGTTACACATGCTCAGCAACTCCTATGAGAACTGAAACAGTCCTTTGACTTCTTAGCTCTAAGTAGATATGATTGACAAAGCCCTCTGTTTCTTCATTCCTTTTTTGTAACCCATAACCTGACTGGTCTGACTGGATCATAATTTGATAACTGAATATTAGTCATATAAATATTCAAAAGATTGTCCAGAGTCTGATTTTGATGAATGTCTATATTTGTTTTTTATTCTATTCTGGGCACTGAAACTCATTTCACACTCAACACTTGTAACAACTATACTTGGAGCTTTTGTACACAGCTTTAAAACTCAGATATCATTCTTTATGAAGTTATATAACATTCTGACACAGAATATGAGTAGATAAACATTTGTATGAGCTTGAAATTATATCTTTTAGCATTGGCCATTCCTGATAAAGGTTTTCTTTGTCTAAGAGTTTGCTGACTTCTTTTTGTTCATCCTTTCCTGGAGATTGACACGAACAACATCTACTGTTTGGTCAGTTTCATGTAACAGTGCAAGAACTTCACTTTTACTAGTACCTGACAAATTCACCACCATTGGTTCCAGGAAGAGGCTAAAGTCTTTGAAAAACTCAGTCTTCTTTTTTTGTGTTTAATATTCTATTCTAAACTTTGTATGTATCTCTTTTTCAGGTCTGATAACTAATTTTCAATGTTATCAGAACACTTCTTAAGTGTTTCTCCATTGATAAAAGCACTAGTTTTGCTTCCTTCTCTCAGTTCTATCCAGTTTCTCTTATTCTTTAACCCTTTCCATCTCCTGATTCTAGAAACTCTAACCACGTAAGTAGCATCTTTCTTTTGAAAGGATAATTAGAACTGAGTTATAATTCTCATACACAGCTTCAAAAGTATTTATAACTTCACGATATTTTATGGTATGTGGCTTTTTTTATTGTAAGTTCAGGCTCACCTTTAAATACTGTAAAGTTTTGAAGTATGATTACTTAACCCATTCATGAAATAATGCACAGTTATTACTAAATGTCCTGAGAGTGTTCAACTGTTTAATTTCATCTACACAGCACCACCTGTCTTTATACCTGTCACTGTTGGTGCACCATCTGATGCTAGAGAAACAATCTTAGCTGGGTCAATCCTGAGATGGTGTGAACTTTTCCATCCTCAGTGACCACATTTGTCAAAAACTGTGTTACTGCTTC
Organism: Tachypleus tridentatus; assembly: GCF_004210375.1. Taxonomy (NCBI): domain Eukaryota; kingdom Metazoa; phylum Arthropoda; class Merostomata; order Xiphosura; family Limulidae; genus Tachypleus; species Tachypleus tridentatus. The sequence goes on from NC_134837.1 coordinate 141,030,037, forward strand.
ACGTACCTTTTACATACTGATAAATATTTCTGTATTGATAAATTTGTGCTTTCATCTGTCATTATTACATGAAGGATTTCTTCTCTAAGTGACCTCTGAATAACTCTATATGTGACTGGATATCATTTATTGTTACATAAATTATTATTATTCCCTTTAAGTGCTGTTACCCCAGTAAACTGTTGATTTTATCAGATGGTAACTCTTCCTTTGATACATAAAAGATTGTATGAAACAATATTCTGTCATCATCTGGTACAGAGAATGAATTATCAGCACTATCATACATTTTACTCTTGTCCTCAGATTCCTTCAGTAAACTTTTCTCCAGCTGCTGCTGTTCTGAAGACTATTATTCTGAATGTAAGGTGATCCCTCATTCATCCATATACTTTTCACTTTTCTCTGTTCAAATGCTATATTTCAGTCTCTTACCTACTGCTTTAACAACCACCACTAAACATTTTTTGTCTAAGATTGAATTTTCGTTCCAGAAATGGTAGTGTTTTTTTTGCTGTTTAGTCACCAGGTTCAGTTCAAGAAAGGAAATTGTGTATGATTTTGTGAATGATCTTCATAATGTGTTCCATTTTATCATCTTGAATAAAATATTTGTTCAGTGAAATTCTATTTGTTGCACAATTCTTCTTAAATCATTCTGGTCACACTGCAAACTGTTGGTGAGACGATATTTTTGTCATCTGCATATCGTGAGTGCTTGATAAAGTCTATAAAGATCAACAAACTATTTCCACCTTGGATTGCATCAGACCGACTAGTTCTACTAAAACTGAAGCATTGAGTCATATTTACCTGGATAGTGGGAAACCAGTCATGTGTGTTTGAGTAGCTACATAAATTTACACCAAATAAAGACAGTGAACTTGTACCAGTTAATTTTCATAACATCTTTGTAAGCCTAGATGTTATTTTTTCATACATTTTTTGGAAAATGTACATATCCTCATCTAGAGTCTGAGAAAATAAACATTGTAAAAGCATTTAGTGAAATATGATTAACAAAAAAAAAGATTTATTAAAGGAAAATTTGTCTTACCAATCAGTTAATGTTTTCTGAAGATGCTACTTATTAGTTAGGACATTAATGTAAATAGAATGTAATATGAAGGTAGGACACTAGTATAGAATGTAACGTCAAGGTGCGAAACAAGTGTTGAATGTGACATTGAAAAATGCACATAAATGAATGTTCTGTAATGTGGCTTTCTAATCCTTTAGGTCCCTGTGACAGAGATGAGCTGTGTACAACATGTGGCCTTGTTCAGGTTTACTGTCCAGGTCATATAGGTCATATTAGTCTTCCTCTTCCTGTGTTCAATCCAGTGTTCTTTAGGTCAATGTATCAGGTAACGTAGCTCTGTGGTTGTTGTAAGATTGAGAATCTGGCATCTTAGGTTGTAGTAGTGATAACAATGAGATAGCGTGTGACTCTTTTCCTTGTTTATATATATGTATTATGACATATGCATAGAATTATCTTGTGTATAATGACTGTGTAAGTTTTAAGCCACTAAAATCATGACATTACAGGGTTCTAGTTAAACTGACCTGCCAGGTTCTATGTGCATGTCACAAGATGCCTGATGCACAAGGCAAGCACAAGTACTTTGCTTCGTACTAAGTGTACAGTTTGCACACAGCTGTCCGCAATCAACTTCTAACATGTTTCATCAATGACAATAAATTGCACACAAAAATAAAGTAACTTGAAAGTAGCACCTTATTAATATTTTCACCTCAGGTAAGTCAAAGTGTGCCTGTCACAACCTTTCACAGAGTTAATTAAATTTTGAATGTTACAAACTACTTTATTATCAATGTATATGGATAAACTCAGCATCAGAACATAGATGATAAATTAATGCTTAGTAGTAAGTTCTTAATTTTCTAAGGGAAATTAAAAAAAAATTCAAAAAGTAAATTTCCTTTAGTATGAGAACTGTGACTTTTGTTATATGTCTCTTTCTATAATTTTGTTTTACCATCTCTCCAAGAAGTATGACAGAACTATAATGTTTTCATCATTCAGGCAAAGCATAATTTAATTCAATGCTATTTAGTTACAGAGCAATAAAATAGAAAATCAGGCCCTTCTTGCCACACAGTCTCTTTCAAATCTTGCCAATAGTTCTCTGTGATGTTTAATACCATATTATTTATAACCAATAGAAAGCCAAAGTTTTAATTTATTCAGTGATGTATTACATTGTTGTCTGTACAGAGAACTATTTTTTTTCAGTTCAAACTTTATTCCCATGGGAAACATATTGATGAGCTTAGCTGAAGTTTTAATAGCTTTTGTCACACAGTTAGAAAGCCAGAATAATCTTGATAGTTGTGGAACATTGTTTCCTTCATGTATGTTGTTATTCTGTGTTGGAACATTGTTTCCTTCATGCATGTTGTTATTCTGTGTTGTTGGGTACGTTATTTACACTATTTTATTTCTTGTTTTTCGTGTGCAATCTTTATTATTATGAAAGTAACTAGAATGTAAAAATTTAAAACTTTTTAAGTTAGCCTAAATAAAATTAACAATAATAATTTTTTTGTGAGATTTGCTCACGAATAGATTCATGTGTTGTGTAACTCAATACCATAATGTAAGCTGCATGTTTGTCATGTGATTTGCAATTTATATGACACAATCAATGGTTAGGCACAGTAGAAAGGCCAATAAAACATTAAAATTTTTGTATAAATAAATGTATACTGTTACAATCTTTGGAAAAATGAGTTGATGTTCATGTTGGAGTTGTATGGAAATCAGTTATTGGCTGAGACTAACCAGACTGTTGTAGACTCCAGCAGTGTTGACTTCAGAAAAATTGAAAAGATAAAACTCTTTTGAATAATTAATAAACCAATTAAATAAAACCAACATTTGTTATTTCTTTTTGGTACTACTGGCTTATTTTTAAGTACTTTCATAAAAAAAGAAGAAAAAAGGATTGCTTATGTATCCCCTAAAATCTTCACATACTTGTACAACATTTAATAATAATAGTTTTAATGTTTGAAAAACATACCTGGAATGGATAGAGTGGATGTTTTAACTTCTCTCCTGCAACATTATAGAATGCAGTTCTGCGATTATAAATTAGGAACATAACACAGTATAAAAGAATTGCAAATTCACACTTTATTTAATATTTTAGTTGACATATAGGTAGATAGATGGCAGCTGAAAGTGTTGGACTAGGACCTCGTGGGTGTAGCAGTCACTTGCATTTGTTTGTACTTACCATTTAAAAAATGAGTGACAGTGACAGAAGATTTAGTAATTTTGCAATAACAAAGACAAGAGACATTTAAATCACTAAGCATTCTTTCATCAGTCCATTATGTAGGTATGTCCGTAATAAACATATAAGCATAATAGAAATATTTCAAATACTAGAATATTGGGAATGATGAAATAGTTAATCATTGAAAATCTCTGTTTCAAGTAGGTAATTATTTTTATGATAATTGATTTGTTATTAACTTTGATTAACTAACTTTGTTGGGATAATTGACAACTAATATTTGAGAACACTAAGTTGATTATTTTCAACGAGGTTAATTGAATAATCTTAAGTTTGATAAATCTGTTTATGGGACACAAGTTGGGTAATTGTTGCTTGTTAATTGATTGAGTTGACCCTGCTATGCCATTGAATAATTAAAACAGGAGAGTAATATTTCAATATATCACTATTGACGAATTGCTGCATAATTTGTGTGGTTTTTGTGTTTCACAGTGTTGTGTTTTCAATTGTAGCTCATCCGAGGAAGCTGCTTTAGCTGCCACTCTTTGCTGTCACCACCATTTGCCATTCAACTGATTCTAGCCCAGCTGAAAGTGTTGGACTATGGCCTTGTGGGTATGGTGCAAGAACTAGAAGAGGTTGCACTGGAAACAGTAGCTCAGAGTGCTGGGTCTGGTGCAATTGAAACTCTTGTAAAGAATAAGATGACAGAAATAGTTAACAGGAAACTTGAAGGTAATAATTCCTTTTTCAATTTTTTTTTGTTTTGGAAGTTTATACAGAGAAGGTGCACCAGTAAAGAATATTTGTTAATAGTATTGGTTTATTATTATGACAGAATGACTTGTCATATTTTATAAATCACATATTTATTTAGTGGTAAGTGTCAGATTAACCATTATTATTTTTATTTATTATAACAGAATGACTTGTCATATTTCTTTAAGTCATGTAAGGTAAGATGAACCGATATTGTTTGTAGTTATTATATTTTCTTGCCTCATTTTTTTTAGTTAATCTAACATAGTATTTCCCAGTTGGTGGTTTGTGAATTCCCAGTGGTTTGAGAGATAATTCTGAGGGTTTTGGAGAAAAAATGCAGTAATGACATCTTTTATCAGTTTCCTGGTTCTACAGTTCTTACCATATTTTGGTTTTCTTCAAATTTGTATAAATATTTAAGGAAGGAACAAGTTTGATTCTGAGCCACATTTAAGCTTACAGCTCTTTTGTTGAGCCAAACTTTAAAGCACTGTGTTTTTCAAAAGAAGTTTAGAAATCTCCTTAATTTTAGTTAAATAGTTTTGTTTTCAGGTTTTTTGTATTGTTTCAATTTTATTGGATACAAAATAAATAACGATATCAGTTGAGATTTTATTGTAAATGTGTTACAATAAATTCAATGCATTAAAATTTATTTTACAAAATTTGTAACTACTTTTCAGAAAAAATATTACTAATTGAGGGATTTGCAAACAAAAAAAAGTTGGAAACTGCTAGTTTAACGTAATGTACTGTAACTGACCTTTCAAGTCTGATGGTATGTAACATTGATGTGTTTCAAAAGATCATATACTTCTTGCTGCATTTGGTGTAAGACCTGTTGGCACAAATGTGACTAAAACACAAAAAACAACAGTATATTCAGTTAGATTAATAATGATCTTATTGAATAATGTTCACTTCAAAGGGCTCAATTTGGAAAGTGCAAAACTGAGTGCCCAGGTGAAGAACGTGGTGGAATGTCGACAAAGAATTATCAAAACTTTTATAAGGGATTACTTAATGGGAGCAGGGGAAAATTAATATGCGTCATGTGGAGTCTCCGCGAGGAAGGAATGAGTATCCATAACAACAGCAGAATAATTTTCACAGCAAATGTCAGGAAGGCGGTCAAAGTTAAGCCTAAAACCACCGCAATTCTGAAGTAAGTAATTATATCTTTAATTTTGTGATATGAATATGCACATGAACCCAGTATTGTTACAATAAAACATTTTAGTTGTAGTTTAGCAAGGATATTTGTGTGATAAATGTAGTAAGTATACACAGTTATTGTATGTATGTGTGTGTGTGTGTGTCATTGTATAGTATTACGTTACAGTAAGAAAAATAAAAGAGCAAAACATTTCCATCAATATATAAATTAGAATCAATAAGTTTTGTTCTTTGCTAAGTTGTGGAATGAGAAAAAAGCAAAACAAAGTTAGTAGTGATCTCTTGGGCTAAGAATGTAGTGGAATATCAACCATGAATTGTTAAATTGTTTTTTTAGTTGGTTAAAGTTTCAGTGATCTGTAGAATGCCCTTTGTTCAGTACCTAAATAAATGGTTTTGCTCACATTTGGCCAGTCAGACTTACCATGATTTCAACTAGTATATTTTGGTGTTTTCCTTTACAATACCCATAATTGGTATATTTTTAGTAAAATTTCACTAATTATGTATTTTTATTGACCATTGAGTTTGTCTTGTGTGGTTTGATGTTGATGTAGGGCTCCAGAAATGTTTGATGAGTATGATGATGTTGAGAAATAATCAAGAAGAAGAAGAAGAAGAAGATAAGTTCACTGGACAGAACTATTTAACTCCTCTTGAGGCACGAAAAACACTTGCATGAGCTGTGGAAGAAGGAGCAACCGTTTACAACGACTCTTTGGGTTACTGGTGACAGCGGCAAATATCACCAGTCTCCCATTGACATATTTTTCTTGGATGCTGTTATTGTTCCTCCATCGGTTTCGACCAGTAAGTATTGTTGTAAAGAATCTGAAATTGTTTTCTAGTTTGGTTACTTCTTTATGTTGAATGTTATAATAGTCCAATATATAAAATCACTAACTGTGTTTCCTTGGTAACAAATGGTAGAAAATAAAGTTGGTAATGGAGAATTAAAGGGTATGCTGTTGATGTATAATTAAATAAGAATATAAAAGTTGGTTCTTGTCATTGAAATCTTTCTCTTACTTTGTTTGTAAACAACAAACTTTTACTTCTGTAGTTGAAAGTAAAAATAATTTCAACTTGATAAATTCCATATTTTTCAACTTTACCATGTGAACTTCAACTTATAAAAAATTTACTGTATTTTCAGTATAGTGTTGCATTTGTTTAACCCTACATGCATGTATGGGAGTCAGTGTCCATATCCTGATATTTACAAAGATACATTCAAAAGTTAATTAACCAACTTTATTATCAATGAAAGTTAGTAAAATTGACATCAAAACATAGGTTTTAGTTCAATTTTTGATGCAAGGTAAGTTTTAGGTTTCTAAAATGAAAATATTTATGCAAATTCTAAATCTGGTATGTGTCACGTGGTATCTCTAAGATGTAAATTCTGTATTTAAGACTTTTCTTTCATGCCTTGCATGTGTTTCAGAATGTCAATCAATTAGACATCCACACTATAAATATTGAGAAGTTAGAGTTTAAACTTAGTACTGTCTGTCATTATTTTCTGAGATATCAATAAATTTGTTACACCTGCCAAATAATCTTGTCCCATCTCTTTTGAAATTGTATTTACTCGTGCATACTTGTCAGTGATACGTGTTCATGATCAATAGAAATAACTTTTTCTTAGCCATTTGGTTATGACATTTTTATATTAATTTATATAAGTGAAAAGTGCCATTTCTAAAACATTTATTGAATTGGTACTTTGGTAAAACATGAAATTTTCTAAACATTTTTATGGGCCAATTGGAAAGCTGGGTAAATTATATTAGTTTTAGAACATCCTGTTTTACTGTTTGTTTGGGCAACAGACTTGGTGAGTTGAAGGTTAATGAAGGCTGACTTTTAGAGAGAGAGAAAAAAAACAACTCAATCCTGAGGTAAATGCTAAAATAAAAATAATTTTTCTTGTTTTGAGAAATGCATGAGGAATGTACGGTTAGAAAATACATGATTTATTTTTGTTTGCAGCACTCAGACATGTTTAAAGAGCAATAAAACAACAAAATTAAATGAAAGTAGAAAGTAAAAGGATTGTTTTAGCTTTACTTGTGATGATCACAATTTTTGTGAAAGCCCACACATGAGATTTACAGGTTTACTGAAAGTGAACTTGTGTTCATTGATGGAA
>NC_134837.1:141037901-141080465 GCF_004210375.1 Tachypleus tridentatus
TGTTGCAACTGTTATTGCAAACTCTTATACATAAGATCCTTGATTTTCACAATACAAATACTGGAGGGTGTATAGCAGTTTTTCAGAATGTGTGCACCTAATAAAATATTTGGTGTGGTGCCGCACTGTGATCTGTTTGTCGCCAATAATTTTTCTTGATTTGGTTAAGTTGAAGGGCAGGATACTGAAATTATGTAGACATCTCTATTAAAAGTTTGCATAATGCAGGATGTGACATGGCATATTTGTGAAAAATAATTTGGTCCGCATTCTGCTCAGATGGTACAAATGTAATCCTTGGCTATAAGTCAGGGTGAGCACTAAAACTTAAAAATGATTTTCCTGATGCTATAATTTGGCATTCTTAAATCACCGCTTGCAACTGGTTTTAGATAATTCTATCACTGATATAAAACAAATAAATCACTTCAAAATGTTCATAGATAAAAGTGCCCCCCACTAGTACAGCGTGAAGTCTACTGATTTACAAATCTAAAATTATGGGTTCAGGACCCCTCGGTGGACTGCATGCAGATAGCCACGATGTGGCTTTGCTATGAAAAAAAACACACACACACATGCACATAGATAAAATCTACACGATCTTTCACCAATCAAACAAAACAAATGGAACTTTTCAACATTTCGAAAGAAACTGGACTAGAAATTCTAAAGATTGGTGGAGTTTTGGGACCAAGATGAGCTGCTTGCATTCTAATATCAACACTTTTCAATGCCCTTCAAGACAAAAATTCAAATTTAGCAAGAGCTGAAAAACTAAAAAAAAAAGGTCAAAGGTATTTGAAATGCTCAAAGAAAGTAGGGGAACCTTTGAAAAAAAAAAAGATAAAACCATTGCTTCTGACACCTTTAGGAATATTGAGTTTGTTGAAAACCTAAGATATGTAGGCCTTCTTCGTCAAAAACTACTGGAAGCAGTATTGAAAAATATGAAAGCCAAATTGATGTATTGTGATCACTTGAAAAAAATGCTCAAAAAATAACAATAAAATTCATGAACTGGTAAACATACTTGGACCAGACTCTTGGAATATTGATAAAGTTGTTGTCCCTTGGAAAGCCACTAAAAAAAAATTGTATGAATTCAGCAAGCTCTTTCATCACAAATTCAACATCAATGACGTCCGTGACTCTGTGGAAAATGTCCTATGAAATCACCACGATCATGAGATTCCAAGAACTGTACAAAACGCTAAAAACATCATCAATACTGTTACTGTTAATTCCACAGAGGCAGAAAGATGGTTTTTAATAATGGCTATCGTATATTCATATAAAAGAAGCTGCCTTACAGTTAAAAAATGTGGCAAACCTGATGACAATTAATTTGAATGACCTCCCGTTGTATTCATGGGATCCCACTTCTTCAGTTCAAACATGGGTTTAAAAAAAAACACAGCTGATGACAGCAGGGTCAAAGTGGAAGGAATAAATATTTTGATGATAATCAAGTAGCAATTTGGAAATATTTAAAGCATGCTAAATAAATTATTTCAGATATTTTAGTTATTATTTTCCATTGCTAAAATTGGGGGAGTGTAAAGCAAGATAGAACCGGTTGTTAAAATGTTTGAATCTCACAACTGGTTATAGCGTTATGAAATAAATTTTATGTTAGATACAAGAACCTATTCGTTCGTAAAATCAAGCATGATTATTCTTATTGTTGTATGATATACTTGACGTATGTTAGAAGTTGCGCACATACAAGTTATGAAACTTTATGGGTTAAAAAAAGTAGTGACTTGCTTCGAAAATATTTAGCTTAATTGTAGGTACTTACCTAAAACATTTGTTTATAGTTCTACCCTATTCCACATTAGTACCAGTACTTTGTTGTTCAAAACCAAACAGTAATGGAAAAACTCACGTGTTTTTCAGTTAACTGTATTCGCTAACTAGTTAGACCATTGGCAAGGTTGTTGTTGTTTTGAAGTAAGCACAAAGCTTCTCAATGGGCTATCTGTGCTCTGCCCACCATGGATGTCGAAACCCGGTTTTTAGCGTTGTAAGTCCGCAGACATACCGCTGAGCCACTGGGGGCCCGTTGGTAAGGGCTAGGTAACATGACAGATGTACCTGTATGAATTATCTCAGAAGCAATGTAGATTGGATATTCATTAATGCTTGTGACGGGTACTTATGACTAATACGTAAGAAAAGTTCTGTTTGCAACTTGACTAATTATAGTACTTAACTTTACATTAATTACTTAGATTCGTCAGTCGTAATTTTGTCATAAAATCAATTATTCTTGACCAGTGCTTATCATATTTTCATTCTTCTGATCAGTAATTAAGCTTGAATTCTGCACATAAAGTAAAAATGAGTAAGACCTGTTCTTAAGATAAAGGAAAATGAAAATTTTAAATGGATGCCCACACTCCAAATACATTACTTGATCTTTAGACCAATAAGCCCATTGAGAAAGACTTATCATGATACGCTCAGGGTTTTGACCAAGTCTGTTGTGATAAAAGTGTCGAACCTAATTAGGCAAGACACCTATTATCCCAAACACTTATACCTCCTCGTCTGCAATCTCATTCATGAAAGAGCTCACATGAGTCTCTTTCATTGAGTTGGAAGAAATGGATGAAACAATGTTACTTCCTGTCCAGTAATGTATTAAAGAACTACCCCGTTGTGTTGGAAAGATGTATTTCAAGAGTTCGAAGAGATATACACATTCTTCAATCTAGCTAATATATTCATGAAGCTGCATTGACCTTCTGAGTGTTGAAAGAATATGCTACGTTCACACAAATATACAGTTTAAGATAAGTAAGATAAGATGTAAGTGCTACCATTTTCAGGATCATAAAGCTACCAAAATGGCCCCATAAACATATCAATTATTGGCTGATGATGACAGCACTGGTAAGCCAAGGTGGTTTAGTAGACAGATGTTTGGGTCTTTATGTAATGAGAAAAGGATCATCTGAGTGACTAGACATATAATAGCAGCATTCTGTCTAAAACATCAGCGTCTTTGAGATGGAAGAACTATACAGCCTCCTGTCACCTGTATAGAACCCTCCCATATTATAGTTTGTAAATACTGTATTGTAATTCTGAATTTTGTTTCTGCTTTCTCATTCAGTTTATTATCTTAAGTATCCATCAGGTTACGTTTAGTTCATACTTTTGTGCCTGTTAAAATTCTGCACGATTTTCAATTTTATTCTGATGTATTTTATTTTTTAAGTTAATTAAATATTTCTTAATCTATAAACTGAAAATTACGCAACTAACCTCTTAACAGCTTTGAGCTCATTTTCAAAGGCAAATTTAATTATCATTTAGTCGTATTGTATTATTTTACTAGTAAAATTTGCATTTATCAACATCATTTTAATAAATGTAACGAAAAGCCAATCAATTGCAATTTCAAAATATTTATTTTCCAAAAAAATATTAGTATTTAATTCTTGTAGCTGTATGTTTGACATATGTCATTTTTCATATGAACAACGTTTCTTTTTTGAAAACATTATTTTACACTTCACATTTTACAGAAGGCTTATTAGCTAAACAGAGTTATCAGGACAAAAAATATATAATTTTTTTCTTTCTGTAAAATACTTGAATTCAGTTGATACTATTATTTAAAATGTTTAGAAATTCAAAGAAAGCACGATGATTTAGATAGTATCGGTCAGGGTACGATGTTATGCTGAAATAATAATGATGACACAGCACGTACGGAGGGACTTCAACCCCATCACATAACAATATATTTGAATGGTAATAAAATCCAAACACCCGAACGTGTCGTAACTATTGACCTATGTTTTTCGTTTGCACCAACAAAACATTTTAAAAATTGCTTATATTTAACAACCTGCACGTGTTCGCTAACCACATCTGTGTAGTTTTAACAGTACTGGGGCACAGAATGGCCAGGTGGTTAAGGCACTCGACTCGTAATTCGAGGTTCGCGGGTTCGAATCCCGTCACACCAAATATACTCGCCCTTTCAGCCGTGGGGCGTTATAATGTGACGGTAAATCTCACTATTCACTGGTAAAAGTAGCCCAAGAGCTGGGGTGGGTGATGATAACTAGCTGCCTTCCCACTAGTCACACCAAACATGCTCGCCCTTTCAACCGTGAGGGCGTTATAATGTGACGGTCAATCTCACTATTCACTGGTAAAAAAAGTAGCCCAAGAGCTGGGGTGGGTGGTGATAACTAGCTGCCTTCCTCTAGTCACACCAAACATGCTCGCCCTTTCAACCGTGAGGGCGTTATAATGTGACGGTCAATCCCACTATTCATTGGTAAAAGAGTAGCCCAAGAGTTGGCGGTGGGTGATGATGACTAGCTGCCTTCCCTCTAGTCCTACGCTGCTAAATTAGGGACGGGTAGAGCAGATAGCCCTCGTGTAGCTTTGCACGAAATTCAAAACAAACTAAACCTAAAAGTACTGGTGTTTTTTTTGTTTTTTGTAACGAATCCTGCGTATGAATTTATGTCAAATAGATGAATGTATTGACGCTTTATTTTTTTAGCAAACATAATTATGTACAAGCATATATTTATATAACAAATAAATGTAACTGGCGAAACTTAAGACATTAATTAACAATCAGTGGTTATAGAAATGTTCTATGTACAAAAGTTATAACACATATCCGTGTGGATGAGAAAGTATGTGTTAAAAGGTATGAACTGAGAAGAGCTCATAGGTGATGGATTACAACATTCTTTGACAATATTATACAAATAACTAGGTATTACTTGATAACTGAAACCTCTTAAGGACTTATCACAATTCACTTGACATCAGAAACTTAGTTTCCATGCGAGTCACTATCGTATTTTTGTATGATAAAGTTCCTAATCACTGAAGTTATAGAAGACAGACCTTTACTAGCAAATACTAGCAAACTGAAGGACCGAGAATCCCAGTTTAAGATATTATGAGTAAGTCTTTTACATCTAAATTTTATTGTAAAATCACAAACAGATTAGCTTACACTCGAGAACAGTGTTATTTTGGGCTTCATACCTACATCCGTATCGTTAGATCTTGATATTACTGTTTATTTTTGTGTTATTGGCATGACCTTCCTAACTCTATTGGTCCATAGACAAATGCAGAAGCCTAGAGTTTGTTACACATCGTGAGTGTAGCAGTATAAGTAATAAGTCTTGTTTGAGAAAGTTGTAGAAACGAAACGTTGAGTGAAACAACTTTAATACATAAAACCTGTTTATTGTTGAAAGTATTTATGGTTACAAAGTTTCACTAAGTTAACCTGGCATCACCTGGTGCAACAACTAATTCTATATTGATATACAGCAGATTTAAATTTCGAGTTTTATCTTGAAAAAAGCACAGGAACTAAGTGTGTTCACCCAACCTCTCTAGTGAGTATTTGTTGAACTGCTAACGCTTCTTTGCAACTTATTTCTAAGTCATTCAGCAATCTGCATGTGTCAATACAACTAGTGAGATTAGTCGTGTATCTCAAAAGAGAAGATAGTGTATTATGGAGAAAATAAACAGTGTTGTCTCACCCGTGGTGTCAGAGAAATCATTTCTTCACTCCTCTCGACCTGCTTTAGAAATCCCCGAAATCTTTCTTCCAGAATTAATTTATTCATCACTAAAGGAACACAAGGATAGATCTTTACTAGTAAGTATTTCTGTCGATTAACTTTTGTACTTAACTCCATTGCATGAATAAAATTTTAAGTTATTCAAATACTGACGTAACGAGAATTCGTTTAAGATCTTATGACTTAGTCTTTTATTAAATCTAAATTTTATTACAAAATCACAAATAGATAAATTTAAATTAAACTATAAATTCCCAAGTCAAATATATTTACACACTTGTTTGTTGGATTTTACGCAAAACTACTTGAAGGATATCTGCACAAACTGTCTCTAATTTAGAGATGATACACTTAAGGAAGGCAGGTAGTCAACGCCAAACATCACCAACTCTTGAACTATTTTGATAGAATAGTGGAATTGGTCTTCTCACACTATACAATGTTTCCACGGCTGAAGTGCAAACACATTCGATTATGATATTTGAATTCGCTGTCTACAGACTGCTAGTTGAGCGCTCTATTAGGCAATAAAAGGCCCATATTTAGTAAGCTAAGAAATTAAGCTAAGTTAAGAAATTAAGAAATAAGCTGAGTTACAGATAAAGTGTTAGATTGTCGAAAGTTTGTCGAGCCCATAAAATAACATGGAACTTCTTTGTTTCACTGTTTATGAAGTGTTTTATTCCTTATTGGATACATTGCTTTTTATTTCAGAAGAATATTTTGAAAAAATTAATTTATTGTCAAGTTGTCAAGTTTAATTATTCTTATTTCTCAGATAACACATGATAACTCACATTCAGATAGCGTCAAACAGATTGATTATTGTGGCAGAAGGGTTTCCAGCACACTTACGCGGCGAGGCTTAAAACCAGATGTATTTTGTTTGTGCTCTGAAGGTTTCTATTGCAGTTCTAGGAGCGGCTATCATAAGCCTAGCAAAACCAAATGACACCTCAGGTAAGAATAGCATAATAACATTATTAATATAGATTAGTGTTCAGTTGTTCAAGTTTTAGCTCGAATAAAAAACATTTCTTATGAAGTAAGGCTACTGTTTATACCGTCAAATATAAGCATATATATAAAAATTGTTTAGTTGAAATGTTATTAGAACTTGTTATTTTACAAACACTAAGACATTACCTGCATCGTCACGATTTGTACGGCTAGCAGTGAAATGTGAACCGACAATAAATAACAACTGAAAAGAAAAAAAAAATCATTATATCGTTTAAGCTAATTTATTATTTTACTGGTCTTATAGAATTTTTATATCCAAAATAGTTTAAATCATCTTACCAAAATATTTATAGAATTGTTTGTTTATTTGTTTTGAATTTCGCGCAAAGCTACTCGAGGGCTATCTGCGCAGCCGTCTCTAATTTAGCAGTGTAAGACTAGACGGAAGGCAGCTAGTCATCACCACCAACTCTTGGGCTACTCTTTTACCAGTGAATAGTGAGATTAACTGTCACATTATAACGCCCCCACGGCTGAAAGGGTGAGCATGTTTGGTGCGACCGGGGTTCGAACCCGCGACCCTCGGATCACGAGTCGAACGCCTTAACACACTTGGCCATGCCGGGCCAATATTTATAGAAATATATCTCAGGACAGCTTGTATGGGTATTAACAATTTTATCAAAATAAAAAGCAGAAAACAACGTTTCGACCTTCTTAGGTCATTTTCAGGTTAACAAAGAAGATGACCTAAGAAAGTCGAAACGTTCTTCTTGTTTTATTAATAAAAGTGTTAATACTCATACCAGCCCTCTGAGATATATTTTTACTAAGTCGGTTTCTCGTCACCACGAATTTCTAAAAATAGGGAAATACGTTTTTATTTGTTTATTTTTTAAATCTATATATGTTTTAATTATATTTTTTATATTTTTCGCTAATCTAAAATTACCTTAACCGCAGAGGATCTTCGTAGAAGACTGGAACTTTCTGGAGCTGGAGATGTCGTGGTTGAAGAAAATAATTCAGGAAAAGCAAGAGAAGGAACACATAACCTGAGGGTGAACAATGAATGTTACGAACATTGTACACAAATACCAACAAGAAAATCAGACACATTTTGTCAGTGGAAATATCCGGTATTAAATTTAACAAAAAACACCACTTTTCCAGAAAACGTTGTTTTTATGCAATAGTAAATTTTCAACTTCTAAATTATAAAACTACAACAATATGTTTCCATCGTCATAAATTGTGAGAATTAGATGAATTCTGAGTACAACAATATGCTTTCAACAGAATTACCTACTTGTACTTTTATCATGAATCCTTCCTATAGGACATTATAGTGTTTGTAAAGACTGATGGACTTTTGGAAGGTGATGGTTGTGCTTACACTGGTCCTCCGAAGATCAACCCACGAGAAAGACTTTGATTGATTGCTTTCTCTCATGGAACAACAGGTACACCCAAGGCTGTTGTTCACACACATTATAGTTTGCTTGCTGCATATTACCAAAGAAAGTGAATTATGATGCGATTGTTTTTTTTTATAGTAGAATTTGTGTGAAATCCATTATTATCGTAAGTATTCACTGTACGTCGGGACAAACCAACATAACTTCAAAGTTAAAAACGTAATATTTACAATTTAAACCATTTTCTTTATATCAACATGTATATTTGTAAGTTCTATTTATGGAAAAAACAGACTACTAAGACTATTAATCTTTGTCCCTAATTTTGAATTGCTGACACCAAAGGGAAAGTAACCAGTCAACAGCACCTTACCATTTACGCAAAGAAATTGGTTGTCATTATTATAACGCATCCATAGCTTAAATTGCTGGGAATATTTTGTGATATTGCAAAGATTAAAACCCAAATCACTAGCGCCCGTTAAAAAGTCCTTAATAATACTCGCTAAAATGTGAGAATATCTCATTTAGTACGTGTAAGGCCTGGCATGGCCAAGTGTGTTAAGACGTTTGACTTGTAATTCGAGGGTCGCGGGTTCGAATCCCCTTAGCACCAAACATGCTCGTCCTTTCAGCTGTGGGGACGTTATAATGTTTCAGTCAATCCCACTATTCGTTGGTAAAACAGTAGCCCAAGAGTTGGCGGTGGGTGGTGATGACTAGCTGCCTTCCCTCTAGTCTTACACTGCTAAATTAGGGACGGCTAGCGCAGATAGCCCTCGAGTAGCTTTGCGTGAAATTCAAAAGAAACAAAAGAAAGTGCGTGTAAGTGGGCGAGTTAGGTTTCTCTACTATTGTAATGTTCACAGATAAAAATTATATCCAACAAGAAGTTTAATAAGGTATCTCAGTAAAAGGAGGAACAATAGCGTGTTTGAAAAGTAAACAAGTCAAACACAGCCAGTGAAATAAAATAAATCAGACACAATTTTTGCTTATAATAATACACAAAAACGCCGCTTTCTCAGAAATTTAGCGGACAGCCATACAAAACACATTCTCAACTGGCTTTGCCTCTCGCTTCTTGTGTTGCAAATAATGGAGGATCTACTGTAGTTAGACCTTTGCATTAAGCAAAGGACAAAGCATATCTGTCTTGTTAAACCATTTTAAGTTAACTTTACCATTCAGTTTGAAATTGTAAATTACTAACATCATGAATGAGGCCTTATTTCAAGGACAAGTCTTTCTAAATGTTCCTCGTGCCCATAATAATCCACTGTAACCAAACCACAACTGTAAGTCAGAGAAACTCAAGTACGTAAACGAATATTTGTTATGTGCATTAAGCCTAACTAAACATGGAAATATTGAAAAGGACCTTGGAAAATTTTGCCAGGTAATGAAATAAAAATAAACTGTCATGGAAGGGTTGAGATTATTGTAATTTCCAATTACTGCCTTATAAATACGTGGTTTATTTATTATAATGCCAAATATTGTATACAATATGCATAACACTACAAATTTCATTGTATCAACCATTATTTTATATTTAAAGATAATGCTGTATTCTTAGATAAACTTGAAATTAATATACAAGTAGTAAATATTGCAATAATAGAGGATTAAAAATATTTATTTGCAGGGAAATAAAATTGATTCAAGACAGCATAGGAAAGGCTTAGACACTAGAGTAGAACAGAAACAAGAATTGTGTTATATACATATAAAATATGTTCGGGATTTATTGTGACTTTGTGATTGATAGAATAGAAACAAGGGGGTATGTTTTCACATAACAAAGATCACAAGAACTGTGTTTCTATGCTTCTAAGTCAGGCCAATTCCTTATGCAGTAACCTAATATTTTATATTATTTATGTCAGTGATTATTCTCATGTTATAAATTTAAGTGATGGTTAATGTAAACACGTAATAGCCTTGCATTGTCAAGCAAGTATGAACTTTATGGAATAGATTGTTAGCTTGAGGAGAAAATTATCATAAGTTTATGATGTTTCTCATCTTATTTACAAAAGCATTGGCAAACTTCAGAACATTTGCATAAAAACTTATATCTAATATTTTGTATCTAATCAAACGACTGTTATTTTCCAGTTATAAAAGGAGTTAAATATAAGTTTTCAAACGTTGCACTCCTTACTTCCTTATATCTGGACCTTCATAACACAAGTTCCAAAAACACTCAATTAAACGAATATTATGTAGAATATAAAATTTATAATTATATAGATACAATAAAGTGTGCAAATTATTATAACACAAAATTAACTAAAACATGGAACGTTTAACTAATAATAAACAAATTAAATAATGAAAAAAAATAATCTTTAGTTCGCCTACACATTTGTGTTTTTAACGTGTTTAAAGTTGATTTCACTAAGCTGTTGATATATGATAAATATATCGTTAGTTTTGCTGTTATTTTAATCATGACGTATGTTTTGGTACACAACTGATTTACTTGAATATTGACATGCAAGTACATGTACATCAACTATTTTATAGAACATAGTCACTCCAAACATGCCTGTGAACATTACGACGAATGGCAGATTCAGTAAGAGTTGTACAGGCATCAGAAGGTAAGGTTAGGAACTCATCTAGTTAATTTTTGCTTACTTGGCATAATATCATGAAGACTTATAAGTAAGTGTTCGTTCTCTAGCTTAGCAAGTATTCTAAATGTGGCTCTCTCTGTATGGTGGAAGAACAAATAACATACAGTTATATTTATTATTATAATTAATATAATTAACAATCGATATAAAAATAGGAAAGTATTCATAAATATCCATATAATTGTTATTATCATATTAAAGGTAGCGAAGGGATTAATTCTACGGCAACAAAACTTGTTCATTTTTTATTCCCCATTAAGCAAATATTCAGACTGAAGATTATATGATGAAGTGACCATCACTCAACACAACTTTTCAAACTAGCTGTTAAATTTGTCTATTTAATTTACGTGGTATTCAAATTGTGTTCTACCAACACATCAACGACGGACCATGATAAAGTAATGAACAACGGGTAAATTTCCGGTTCAAGTAGTGGAACAGTCAATACACTGCACAACAATTTTTTTGAAAAGTTTTTGCTGATTGTGACAGGTACCTGGTGGGTATGCACAAATATATTTTTGGTTTTGGTTCATCACGTAGGACCTTTGAGAAATAGACAGTTAACTTCTTACCGGCAATAACGTATTTAATTGCGTTTATGTTTCTAATACGCCATTAAGTTCAACATAATTAAAAGTGTTTTGCTCCTGATTTTCGTTTGTATTCAATGTCCAGTGCATCACGTGGTAGTGTCCAACAGTAATCAGCAAGTATTGACGGATTCCAGTTGCCATGATATCGTTTTTCCATTGTAGCAATGTCCTGGTGAAACCAAGATTTCGATGAAACGGTACGTGATGGTAAAATTTGGATGTGATTTTTGTGATTAACAGCCAAAAATTTATAAGGAACACCCAACAGTGTTCAAGAAGCAAAAACTTTGTTGTGCAGTGTATATCAACCACTACATAATAGTAATCTTTCTCAATATGCACAACACACTTCTGTTTCTGCTTCTTTTTTTTTTTCTAGACAGCATGTATGGTATGCTTTCACGTTATTTATCAATATCTTTACATGAAAGTTGTAAAAAAACCTTTTACATATTTCTTATATACCTTGCATAATACAGTATCTAAAGTATCTCATATTAGAGTTTGTGTGAGTCTGGAGTTACGATGGACAGGCAGGAGGCGCTTGGTGTGACATACTGAGATGAGGGAGTCATGAAATAGACTCTGATAAGAAGGGCTTCGGTTCTGAGTGGCCAGATCACAGCCCACTCAGGCCTGCCCTTGGTCATTTCACTGCTGCAACATTAAATATCGTATTCAATATATATAAATGGGTTACTTCTGTTGCTTTAATATATATCCTTCGTTACGTTTAATATTATACTGATTATTGTGTTGATATTTATGAACGTTTTGCTATTTTACTGTCGATTGTTAGTTATATTAACTATAATACTTAACATAAATTTCTGTGTTATTTGTTCTTCCATTATATCGAAGCAACTATGTTTAGCTCTTTGTTTTATCTATATTTAAATTGAATTCTTGCATTCAAACAGGGTCGACCGCGGTTCGATTTTTATCCTAACGGGCTGTGGGTCCGCGGTTTGAGATCCGTTACCACAGAAAATCTTGCTACGTACTGAGGTGTTGTGGGTGAGTGACGGTTAAATCTCACAGTTCAGTTCGACAGTAGTAACACAAGAGCTGACGGTGGATGATATTGAGTAGTTGTTTTTTGTCTTGTGTGTCACTTCAAGTTTAAGAACGTTTAGCATAGGAATCAGTTTACTCTTTGTATTTTGCATACGTTTAACATTCACCTTTATCTGTATTACCTATGCTTTATTAGACTTGAGTCATTCAACTGATCTATTCTAACACTATTTTCAGCCAACCAACTGTTCTCCTCTATTTTTCGAACGACGTTCTTTAAGGGACTTATCTTTTTAGTCACATTAGTAGTTTCGTTTTCATCCGAAACATCTTAATAAGCGGAGTAAGACTTGTCATCGTTCCATCTTATGACTTGAATCTCCATTTAGAAGAGATTCAAAATCATAACGTAGGCATACTATGTGATTATCTTTTACATGCTATAAAACTTAACTAAAGTATATTCAGTTGTAGTCAATTGTTAGACATTTGATATCCAAAAAACAACATTCATTGTTGGAGCAAGAATCTCAAAAGCTCTGGAATAATATTTTCTTATAGCTCCTTCTCCCTGTATTATTAACTCTTGTATCCCAATAGTTTCTAGTGAAAATTAATATACTACACAAATTCACTCACTTGCTTAAAAACAAACTTTTAAATAAAGCTCTTTGGTGTAGTAGCTTGCTAATTCAGCTCAAACGC
Organism: Tachypleus tridentatus; assembly: GCF_004210375.1. Taxonomy (NCBI): domain Eukaryota; kingdom Metazoa; phylum Arthropoda; class Merostomata; order Xiphosura; family Limulidae; genus Tachypleus; species Tachypleus tridentatus. The sequence continues at coordinate 141,050,837 of NC_134837.1, forward strand.
TTAATAGTCTTTTAAAGAGCAAAAAGGTTTAGCCATTTGGTAGTAATCAAAATTCTCGTTTTGTCATTTGGACCATTTCTAAATATTAACACAAAATTTTTAAAAATTTATAACTTGATAAATTAGTACAAAAATAATAAATTATGTTTTATGTTTTTTAATAATCTTCTAACACTTTTTCGATACTTACTTGTCTTCTTTATAAAAGTTAAAAGTATTTCTTAATTTAAGTAGTTATAATAGGGTTCTCATGGTTTTTAGCAAATACGATCAGGTGAGAGCAATTAGTGATTGGTTATTTGTATATTTATATTACTTCTGTTCTCAAGAAATCTAGAAAGGTTGTATGTGGTGATTGCAATAAGGATTTAATCCTGACTCTACGTCTTGCAAGAGCTAATCCGCTATTCACTCGTTCGGATAATGTCACCCACACAGTCCTTCTCACAAAGTAAATCGAAGAGTAAGAATAGTGAAAATGCCATTAAAAACAATATGAAAATGAAAACTGTTATATATTGTAATGCATAATTATGCTTGAAACACAATATTGATGTAGTTAATGTTCATTAGTGCAAAGCTAAACAAAGAGTTATCTGTGCTATATCCACTGCTGTTAATGGAACCCCAGATTTTAGGGTTATAAATCTGGAAGCTTGTCGTTTACCAATTGGAGAACATATTATGTAACATGTATGTTAAAAATAAAACAAAAACGAAGACGTGTTTTGTTTACCAGACTAGACTGGGTACATATTGTTTAATTGATGAAAAACAAACGCTTTTCCTAAAATCATCAGCACCAAAACTGACAGCATATGAATTTTTCATCAGTACTCTTATCTTTGTGAATGCTCATTAATAAATAGAAATAGTATAAAGAGTGTTGATGTACTTGTATGTTATGTTAATACATACAGTAAGACTCATCATATCCTCTATCAAATTAGATAGTCCCTTTTGTGTTGTTAGTGGGCATATCATTCTTAATAACAATTAGTAAGAAAAAAGTCTCCCGTTGGTCAGAAGTAAAGTTAACAGACATACAATTTGTGTTTCGATTTTCTTCGGTGGACAGAGCGTAGAAACCCCATAGTGTAGACTTGCATTAAAAAATAGCAACAATATTAATATAAACAAATGTATTTTCTATGAAATCGCCATCAAAATTTAGCAGCGCGTTGACTTAGGTAATTTTTAGTTATTCTGTGATTTTTGTTCTTTTTGTAAAAGTAAAACTGTCTTATATTAAAAGATCAAAAATAGTATGGTGTTATTATAGGAATATTAAGTAGACTACAACTGTTATCATTTTGTCTTAAACAAAATATTTATATTTAAATGAACAGGTGACCATAATTGGAGGATCAGTAGTAACCCAAAACACTCTTCTACACAACCCCAAAGTACGCGAATATGACATCACATGTATGCGAGAGATCATCACATCTTCACTAAATCGTGAAGCCATCGAAGAAGATGCCATGAAAGTATTCCTATTCTTACGTGATGTCCGTCAGTGTAAGAACCATTTATATCATACTTGTTATCGTATATAATTTTCTACGAACTAAGATATTTTACTAGTTATTTTCATATTTATTTATTAAACGTTGAAAAAAAAAAACACTATGGTAACTGTATCTTTTGGATATTATAAATAGTGTCTTAACTGATAATGTGTTTGCAGTATTCCAGTCTGCATGATAAGTCCTAGTGTGGATGATTTATTGTTACAGTCTTCTTTAATTCCACTTATAAGCTATTCATTTCCATATCTAGAGAGTCACAATCCACGCATAGCGAGTAGCTCGAGACGTAAAGCGAGTGAAACTGAACGTATGATGAGCGAAGCTCGACTTATAGCTAAATGACTTGAGCATAAAATGAATGAAACTCGACCTATATAGAAGGTTATTACAGTATATAGAATAATATTCAATACGCAGATCAGTATGTCACGTGAAAACAGCAATTGATACAAAGTCGCGGTGGAACGGAATGTATCGGAACTACATACTGATATCTGTTTAGCGTTTAGGAGGTGGTGAATTGCTACCGATAGTTAATAATCTGTCAGAAGTGTATATAAAATACTCATACACTCGAACCTAAACTATGTGTTCAAATATGGGATTTAGAATTTTTAAGACGGAGATATCCTTTGTGCTTAATGGCATTAAAAAAAGGACCAACTTAGAGACCAGAAGTATCCAGAAAGATACCTACAACAAATCATACCACAGCTGTGGTAAGCAACAGACTGCGTTTAATAACATGAAAGAACCCACGAACACAAAGGTCAATGACAAATACCGTCCACATGCCCCGGGCAACAGTACGTACAAGAGTTCAAGAGGGTATAGGTTTGTCAAGATAAGGTTTCTAGTCATATCTCCATCAAATTGTTACACATCTCCAGCAACGAGAGAATGAAACGGGTATTCATGCTATTTCACATAAAGTCATACCAATTAAGTCGTCGAATGCAGCACCTATGGATTTATATACGATCGACCTTGTTCACTGAGGTGAATATGTAAAGACCTCAGAGAGGAGTGGTTTCATATAAAGATGACAGCCTTACTACGTAGGCTTTTTTTTAATGGAAACTACATTGCAGATTATTGTCGAGATGCACGGACATCAGATAGAGCACGACCGAACGTGGTGACATGGATATGGTGATGCTCCAAAATCCTTTGTGTAACCTAATCAATTACTGCATAGAATGAGCTACACAAGGGCTATCTGCGCTATTTGTTCCTAATTTAGCAGTGTAAGACTAGAGGGAAGGCAGCTAGTCATCACCCACCGCCAACTCTTGGGTTACTCTTTTATCAACGAATAGTGGGATTGACGGAAACATTTTAACGCTCCCACGGCTGAAATGAGCGAGCATGTTTGGTGTGACGAGGATTCGAACCCGCGACTCTCGGATTACGAGTCGAACGCCTTAACCCACCTGGCCATGCCGGGTCCCTAAATTCGGTAGGAACACTGGTGTCTTCAACCGAACTGAAGGTTCATTGTCTCACTCTCGACGTTTATCCAATTTTCTTATATGTACTACGATAAAGACGCAACACGAAGTGTTATGGTTTTTTAAAATTCCAATATGTATTTAAAATTCATTGACCACGAAATAGGCATTTTATAACATGCCTACAAATTGAATGGTTAGAGTTTTTTGTAATTATTATTAATTCAATCATTATTTTGAATTTTAATTTCTCAGCTCTCATAACCTGATCATGAAATATGAACTTTAAAATTACAAAACGATAGTAAAACACTTTTGATGTTAGAAAAACATATAATTTTCTCATAATTACACAGTATCATTTGATGCACTGGCAATTTCAAGCTTCAGAGTGAACTAAAAAACTACTAATTTAACCGTTTATCTTTACATGTATTTCAAAACATTTTCACTGGAAAAGTCAATTGAAAGTACAAGACATATAGAGTGTTGTGATTGAAACGTGAGAGATTTTTTCCACTTGATAACTACATATATATCGGTCTAACCTGGAGCTCTTTAAAACTTATTCAAATACAGAACTACGATTTTATCTTCACAGGTAGTCGATGTTAACACTGGTATTTCTCTAGGGCCAGGTCACGATGGAGAATTGTTTATTCGTGGACCTCAGTTAATGAAAGACTAGTAGAAAAACTGTGTAATTACGCCAGAAACATTTACTCCAGACGGTTGGTATGCAACAGGTTGGTGAAAGACGAATTTAATGGGTGATAGGCTGTCATTTATCTATCGATCAGTAAAGATATATATGGGGTGTCATTACATTTAGTATTTAATCTGTTTACTTTGAGTTCTTAGGTTATGAGTTTATAAAATAACCCGTATAAGATAACAGTTGTTTAGTGACTGCTCAGTGGACTTAGCTGGTCGGTTATTTTATCTGTTAACCCTTCCTTTGTTCAGCTTATCTGAAAATAATTTATTAAAATATTTCATGAAAGTTAATGATACATATTAATTTTAGGATCTATTTGTTGCAAAATAACTTATGCGCATGCACATTAATTTATAATTCAAACTGGTAAAATTTGATCGTATATAAAACAGATAAGCAAAACTTTTACAATTCCAAAACAAAAATAAAAGGAGTAACTTATTGTCTACACGCATATTAAATACACAAACTACTAAACGTTTTCCAATTCTGGAAAGTCAAAACATGTAATTTATATCCACCAAACTGGTTAAACCGATGTTATTGAGTACGTTTTTAAAAATAAAACAATCAGCCAACAAACTAGGAAAGTTATCGTTATGAGCCTTAGACAAAATTTAAGAAATAAAAGATTAACTAACAGGATTGTTCTAGAAGCATAAATAAAACATATCACGATATGATTACTTAAGTATCTGTTTGTACTGGGCCTGGCATGGCCTAGCGCGTTAAGGCGTGCGCTTCGTAATCTGAGGGTGGCGGGTTCGCGCCTGAGTCGCGCCAAACATGCTCGCTCTCCCAGCCGTGGGGGCGTTATAATGTGACGGTCAATCCCACTATTCGTTGGTAAAAGAGTAGCCCAAGAGTTGGCGGTGGGTGGTGATGACTAGCTGCCTTCCCTCTAGTCTTACACTGCTAAATTAGGGACGGCTAACACAGCTAGCCCTCGAGTAACTTTGTGCGAAATTCCAAAACAAACAAACAAAAGTGTTTGTACTTTTTAGTTCATCCGTTTGATCATTCATAGCAAATAAACTTGTACTTTTGTATATTCATTCACGTCACAGGAGACTATGGCCATTATGATAAACAATGAAACCTTTACATCACGGACCTTTTAAAGAAATGATAAAATTGGCTTCCACCAAGGTTTCTCCATCGGAAATAGAGTCAATATTGTGCAAGCATCCTGATATAGAGGACGCTGCTGTCGTCGAATTCCAGACTTTGAATTAAGAGAAATTCTACGTGGTTTCGTAGTATTGAAACCAGGGAATCACGTGTCTGAAGAAATGTTAAAGCAGTTCGTTTCAGGTATAATCTGTGACATCAGTGTATTGTTTGTTTGTTTTTGGAATTTCCCGCAAAGATACACAAGGGCTATCTGCGCTAGCCGTCCCTAATTTAGCAGTGTAAGACTAGAGGGAAGGCAGCTAGTCATCACCACCCACCATCGACTCTTGGGCTACTCTTTTACCAACGAATAGTGGGATTGACCGTCATATAATAACGCCCCCACGGCTGAAAGGGCGAGCATGTTTGGTGCGACCGGGATTCGAACCCGCGACCCTCGGATTACGAGTCGAACGCCTTAACACACTTGGCTATGCTAGGCTGTGTTATGGTGGGAAAGCAGACGAATCTTTCCATACCTCTGATAGAGTTTTTTCTACCACGTGAAGAATCTTTTGTCTCCATGGACAAACGAGTTGATAAGTCAATATCTACTTTAGTCTCTGTTCCCATTTTTGCTTATGGTAACAAAACAGGCCCTTTTCCTAATAAAGAAAAATGACGTGGTTATAAACAGAAGGTTTCTCTACCCAGATTTCCTCCACCTAAGTAAAAATGTTCACTTTGATACATTGGAAATGTTGAGATTTTTGTTATAATTTAAATGACCTTTGTTGGTTCCTATCAATCCATGTGTCATTCTTTTACAGGAAACTTTCCTGAAACCTGCTGATTCTGCCACTTTTCGACAGTTTTCTTTATATTGGAATAATTTCTTGTACGATGGACTAGTTCATGGTTGGGTGACACTGCTGGTCGTCTAGAATGTTCCCTTCCTGTCTGTGCTATTAAGTACACCCTTAGAAGTTGTAGTCATCCGTATCTCTTTGAGTCATACCGTAACTATTTGTTCTCTCTACCTGTTTCTTGGGGAGTCTTATGATCAGAAAAACCTTGTGCTGTCTTCCTTTTTCATTTTGGAATACGTTAAAGGGCATAGTAATATCTGGGGTGGTGCTGATATTGATGGGAAGGGTCGTTCTGGTGAACGTGTGCTCACAAACCACAACCTATTTCTCGTCAGTATTAGTTCTTTCACATATGCCCCCCGTTAGTACAGCGGTATGTCTTCAGATTTACATCGCTAAAATCTGAGGTTCGATTCCTCTTGGTGGTCTCAGTAGATAGCCCAATGTGGCTTTGCTGTAAGAAAACACACTTTCACATATTTTCATGTTATTGGTAAATATTTTACTGCTATTGATCATTTATCTGTTCCCCTTCATTTTTTCTCGTTTCTCTTGGAATATTGACTGTAACCCACAGGGCAATGATCATTTTCTATAGTTTTGAGAGAGAAACTGGCTCTCTTTCACTTCCCTCTCGGAAATTTATCCTGCTATTGTCAGTCTACCTTTTATTAATTAATGCTCATCCTATTCCTAAAACCTTGACACTTTTCCCATTGTATTCTTGTCCATGGTAGTCTCCAGCTTGCCATCACGCACAGAAGGCTCAAAAAGGGCTTGGGATACCATTCACAGGTATCTCACTCTTTTTAACTGTATTGCTTTCAAGTAAGGCCGTAATAATGCTTGGCAAGTCTGACTTCAAAGCTAAAAGAATCTTGGAATAAGTTTACAACCAGCATCTCTTCTACCACTACTTCCAAAGTCATATAGGACAAGATTTGGAAGGTCAGTGAGTGGTATGCTTGCCAATCCTTTTCCATTTGACACCCCAATAGCCAGGAAATTACTGATGTACAGAACATTGTCAATACTGTTGGCGAGAACTTTGCCTATCTTTCCAGCACTTCTGTCCCTTCTCCTGCTTTTTTAGCCATTATGTCTCGAGCAAAGTGATCGCTTCTTTCATTATGGGCCAACTGTCTCTACAGCTATAAGTGCTACTTTACAATGGTGGAAATCCAGCTTGCTCTTCATCAGTCTGCAGTGCATCAGTCGGACCTAATGATGTTCACTTCTCTCTCCTGCATTTCTTCTGGTTGATTTTGTTAAAATCTGGTCTGGCAGGAAAACGTTCTTCATCATGATTGGTACAATATCCCAAAATTCCTTATAATTATAATACAGTTGCTTTGACTATCTGTTTCTGTAAAGTCATAGAGAGGATTATTAACGCTCGTCTTGTTTGATTTTTGAATCAAACAACTTTCTCTTGTCCATTTAAAGTGGGTTTCATCAACAACACTTTACCGTGGACCATCTTATTTGACTTGGAACATCAGTCGTGAAATCTTTCCTCAGGAGATAACATATTGTTTCTGTTTTCTTTGATTTTATGACACTTATGGAGGTATATCATTTTGCAGGACCCCCATTAATGAGTTGCAAGGCCATTTGCCCATTTTATTAAATTACAAGTCTGTATGGTTTGGCTCTTTCCGTTATTTTACACAGGAACTTGGAGTTCCTCAGGGCTGTGTCTTAAGTGTCACACTTTTTCGGTATAAAGGTCAAAGCTGTCACTATAAAACTTCCTCCTACTGCTGCAAATGGGCTCGATATCAACGACTAACGTATGTCATGTTGGTCGTCGAATATGAAGTTTATTGAGAGGTAGCTTCAGACTGCCCTCAATTGCTTGTTGAAATGAGCTGCAGCAAACAGTTTTACCTTTTTCTTCAAAACTGTTTGTATGCACTTTTTATTAACGGGGTCAACATCCAGATCTCAAGACTTGTCCTGGTGATGTAGTTCTTCCCATTGCTACTGAGGCAAAGTTTTGGGGCTTATTCTTTATCATAAGCTTACGATCATTCCTCATCAAGCAGCTACGTGTCAAGTGTATGAGAGAACTGAACATCTTCTGTGTTCTCTCTTTCATCTTTTGTGAACAGATCAATGTTCTGTGCTCAAACTGTATTGTGCTTTTTTATTCAATCCTAACTGGACTATGTGTTTCTGGTCTATGGTTCTGCCAAAACCTCGCCCTTGAAAATGTTGGACTACTTTCACCATTTGTGACTTCAGTTCTAAACAGGGGCTTTCTGCACTTTTCTAACCCAGAGGTTGTACTCTAAGTTCCACAAACTCCTCTTAACCACTGCCATTTGCTACTTACTCTGTAGTATGCTACTAAACTTTGATCCTTACCACAGCATCCTACTTGGTGTTGTGTCTTCCTTCTACAACGGTCTGTGCACTTTCAGAACAGATAGTCTGTCATTCGTACCTTTGGCATTCGCATCACAGCACAACTAGCTAAATTGGGCCTATCATTGGATGACAATGTTGTCTTCACCAATCAGTCCATCCCGCCATGGCTTATTAACAACTCTACCTCTGACCTATCTTTGAGTCATCTGAGGAGAGAAGAATACTCCCAAGCGGAAGTACAGTCTTCTCTTTGTTGAACATCTTTTGAACCGTTCTTCTATTCACGATTATACGGGTGGTTCAAAATCAGGTGATTCTGTGGGTTTTGCCATAGTTTGTTGTGGCTCGATGGTTGCTCATAGGACTCTTTCTTTCGTTTCTGTGTTTACTGGCTATTTTTCTTGTCCTGGATTTCATAAGGGCTATGCAATACACAGATTATACTACTTACACTGACTCGCTTAGTTTTCTACTGGTCCTGAAATTGTTTCAAGTTACTTCTCACCATCTTCTTGTTGATGTTCAAAAACGACTAGCCCATTTCTTTTTATCTTCTGTTTCTACCCAGGTTTCTGGATACTTGACCACGTCGGTATTCGCGAAAAAGTGCTCACTGACATCAGAGGTAAATCCGCCTGTTTTGATACTGTCACAGTCGTGCTTTTCACATGTTTTGATTATGGCCTTGAATGTTGGACAGCTTTATTCACAATATTGACACTGTACAACTTAATTGTATTTTACATTTTTATGGAACATTGACGTTTTAAATTCTATTTGAGAGGGAATTGTTTCGTTTTAACTCACTTTATTTTTACATTTTACTGAATTTTACTTTTCATTTTAGTGGTTGTTTGGTGCAGATAGCCTAGTTGTTTTACACCAAAAACGTCAAGCAACAAACAACTCAACTATCTGTCAAAATCTGTGTTCATATATCCTGTTAACAAGTTACAATAAAAGTGTGCAAGGTTTTAACAAACTTCTTTAAAGTCTTCAGAAAATGTTCACATGAAAAGCTGAAAATAAATCTAAATGTCCAATAGCTCTAACATCATATGCAAGGTGAACTAATCCGTGAACATTATACACTAACAAATCATTCCCATAAACTTGATCATAATGCTGTACAAGACACTAGAGCATTATGTGCAAAATTACAACTGATTAGGCACAACTTTGGGCTTGCTAATATATGTGTGCCAACAAACAGTAGTAGAAATATTTTGAAAACAGCTTTAACAAGAATGTTACCTAAAACAGCAAGGCCAGTATAAGATAGAAACTGAGGAAATTCAGTTGTCTTCCAGTGATCAAGCCTTTGCAAAGATCTATACTTCCTAGAAAACTCTGAAGGAATATGTTATTTATGCCTAATAAGTTTTTCTTATAAATCTAAAATGCTATGAAAAAAGTAGTCGACGTTTAAGGAGTCATAAGACTTCTACTTCATTTCTGAATGATAACAAAAGATAACTCAAGAACTGGTAACAACCCGAGATAATGATTCTCATGCACCTTTTATTAGAAGCAACGTATTTTTGTTTTCTACATTTGTTTTTAGATATGTCATTCGATTTGATACATTCTCCAGACTGCTTGCATTTGTCACAGCCATAATAGGCACGTGCAATTTAGTATTTTTAACAAATGACTATGCTGGAGTATCACTCACTACTGTTGATATTTTTATGATTAGTCTATATTCTCCGAACCAAATTCTGCCTCCAAATATTATAGATATTGTACAATTATCTCTAAAAAATTCTTCGTATTAACTTGACTTTTTTTTACTATAGAAAAGCCGAATTATAGGGAGATGAACTTGATAGAAGCCCTAAAGCATTTCCACAATTGGCTAGAACTTTGAAATAAAGGAAGTCAGTTAATATTTATTTGCAACTTTAAACATTTGTCATTATAAATGTCCCACTTTAGAGATATTAATATATTCTGAAATACAGATATAATTTCGAAATTATTATAACAAGTATCAGCTTTTTGTGAATACCTAAAGTTATTGTTTTTTAACTGATTTCTGCACCTTTGGGCAATATTGGATGATGTGCTTTCAATCTAACAAATAAAAATAAAATTCAAATTCCACGAACAGACTGGTTGAACGGCGTAAGGAATAGTACCAGTTTATTCTGGAATCAATAAACACTGGAGAAGTTACCATAAATTTCCACAGTTAACAGATGATGGCGCTCCTGTTTGACAGGACCACCACACTGGATGTTTTCATTGTGAAGAGATATGGATCTGTAATTCATATTTTATATTCCCTTTTAGATTTTAGTTACCCCAAGCATCTCTTACAATAAGTCTTCAAATTCAGTGAAGTCAGTTGTATGGTAAGAATATTCAACAGCAGGATGGTAATAACACCTGTGTTTTTGTGCCAAAGCATTTCTGGCACAGTTCCTTCACACAGCAGACAGGAAATACAGAAGTAAACGTTAAGCAGAAAAAAAAAGAGATCACATTTATTGAATTGCCTAGAAAACGGGGCACTGGCATCTTTACCTCAAGAAGCAGAAGACACCAATTGTAAAGTGAATGTGTATTATCAATGTTCAGTAACATGAATTTGTATGTGTAGACTTCCAAAGGATGCAAGAAAAGCTATTAAATATGACAGCATGTTTTCAAAATAATGTAAATTATTGTACCAAAGACACTATGTACTAGTAAGAAGGGATCATGAAGGTGAGTGGTTATGTGACAATTGTAAAGAGGATCCAATGGGTAAAAGTAAAGCTTCATGGAAATAAGATAGTTGTACCTTATTGTGTATCATAATATAACTTAATTTATAAATATGCTCGCTTATTTAAAAATAAAGTGAATATATTACACTGTAGACTGAGACGTATTTGTATATAGATGAGGTGTGTTCCAATTTTTGATTATATTTTTACATAAATATCAACAATGTCGGACAACATTATGGAAACGTTGCCTTACATTTTAATGACAATCGCTTGTAGACTAATCATATTTCATAACAAAATATAGATAAAACACTTGTTATTGAATTTAAGAAGATAACATTCATAAGAGTGTTTCACCCAGATTTCCTTCTATCATTTTCAACCTACACAAACTATACAAAGATTCTGGCTTTTTTTCTTTTCTTTCTTTTCACGTTCCTCGAGCATACATTTTGCGGTATCAAAATAAGCATGAATGACAACACAGAACTAGATTAAGTAACACGAACATGTATTGATCTGTGATCAAATTGTCTAACTTGTCATAACCCACAAATATGTGATCTCATTACAAATGAATATATTAACATCTCTTTGAGTATAATATTGAAATAAAATAAATATACATTGTCGTTTTCTTTTTATTTTATTTATTCTGTAAGTAAGAACCTCAAGTAGTGTTATGGGCAAGTTATAACAGACACAAAACGTTTTTTCTTTTTTTTACTGAATATATCTGTATTTCTCCGGTAGGAGACTATTATGCAAGGTAGCTTGTAGCTCATAAAACCCAGAACTCTGAATAAGATCAGCATGGTATATTAGGAGGTCGTTTTGTTGTGTTGGGCATTTCATAAGGAAGTAACTCAAGCAGTGTTATGGACAAGTTATTATACACACAATATATATATTTTTTTTTACTCTGTAACATATCTGTTTGTTTCTCGCATTAGGAAGTTATTATACAAAGTAGCCTAAACTGTGTAAAAGGAACTAACTATATTATGCACACAAATTATATTTTTTACTTTATAATGTAGCTATGTGTATCATCGGTGAGAAGCTATTTTCCAACTATATAACTCAACTTTCAATGAAGCTAGACACCGAAACGTAAATGGTAAAGTATAGAAGGTCTTTTTGAATTATATTGAATATATTATTTCGTGCATAAGCCTTAGATGATTTTAATTACAAGTTAAATTTTTTTGCAAATTAATTTTTGTCTGTAATATCACTTATTTTTCTTTACGTAATATTAGTAAATTTATTTAACAATTCATAAAAACTGTTCTTTACTGAACCTTAGCTTCACCATGTGTCCCCCACTTTTATAACTTTTATGATTATGTCGTACCTTGAGGCATTTCGTCAAGGTAAGGATTATGTCGTACCTTGAGACATTAAATTATGTTATATTTTGAGGCATTTCTTCAAGGTAGGGATTACGTCGTATCTTGAGGCATTTTGTCAAAGTAGGGATTATGTCGTATCTTGAGGCACTTCGTCAAGGTAGGGATTATGTCGTACCTTAAAACATTTTTTCAGGTTTGTTTTAATTATAATTCACGTGATTATACAGTAACAAATTATTGGTAAGGTTCCGGCTGGTAGCTAGTTCCAGTTTTCTTCCAACCTTTAGTTCATCCCAGCTCCACTTTCAACAACATTCTACTGTTTCAGATCATAAAGATATCATCTACTCAGAGTTATTACACACGTAAAGATATTCCTGGAAGTTTATCTTGAGAATGCTAAATCACAACTAGAACATAACTACCTACTCAGAAACAACCAGATACAATTCCTATTCCAATAAATAAAATTGGTAAATATCAAATTATTTTGTGTGTGTGTGCTGATAGAACAATATCATTATCCCTTGATCTCAAAACACTTGACTTAGCCACATTGCAGTAACTGGAAAAGCACTAAATTTCTAAGTTGACAGAAAAGTTCCTTAGGTAATAAAGCAAAATTAACAGTAAACTATGTTAAAGTTCAAGAAGACCCAGTGAAATGAGTGACGTGCTGATAACGTGTGAAATTCCTGATTGTTATATTAATGATATTCAAAGTTAAAGCACCGAAGGGCTCGGTTTCTATCATTCAAGGTAAATGCTGAAACCTCACTAAATTTATTTCTTCATGATACTTTGTGTTTTATAAAATAATTGTTTGTCTGTAATTAAGCACAAAGCTCCACAATGGGCTATCTATTTTCTGCCCACCACAGATATCCAAGCCCGAATTCTAGCGCTGTAAGTCCGTTGACATATTGCAGCGACACTTGGGGGGGTGGGGTGAATAATGCTTTCTCCAATTAAATGCATCAATTTTATTAACAAAGAAAATGTAAAAATTATATTTTGGTGTCATTGAACCTAAAAATTAGTCTACATTTCTGTTTAATTTACTTTCGTCCTCTGGTGAGTCATCGATAAGTCTACAGACAGACATACAGCACCTAAAACGTCGGGTTTGATTATTCGCGGTAGACAAAGAGGAGATAGCCTATTGTGACCTTTGTACTAAGAAAACAACATATTTTATTTTTGCGAAATTAAGATGTTATAAAGGTGACCTAAGGGAAGTTTAAGGTGATGATACTTACTGAAGTCATCATTCGAAAAAGTATTTAAAATCAATTAGATTTATAAATCTAAAAACTATGAAGAATAAAAGGTCAATTTTACCCTTGAATATTTAAGATAAATACCCACCGGCCTCAACCAAACAGGCACACAAGATAATTTTATTTTTTTTGAAAGGTAATCACATTTAGGGCTAGAATCTTAACTTCTTTTTTATTCACTTTCAGATTTATATAATCCCAGATTATTCATTAGAACATTGTTTAATGTTATTCATTTATTTTATTTTTGTTTGCTTTGGTGGATATTTTACAGACTAGGTGGGCGTGGTCTGAGGGTTAACTTGCTGAACTACGGATAGAAGAGTCTAAGGTTAGAGCTTTTGATGTACCGCTACACGATTTAAAATTTTCATTTAAATGAAAACGTAACAAAGTACAAAAATTCTGAAACAAACAAGTTATCTTCTGGGGACCTTTATAATTGTCCAGAAGCCTGGCTGTTTTGGTCAACAGTAGCCACATAAGCGATAATGCTACTAACTACTTGCCCTATATTCTGGTCAACATTTCTAAACTAAAAATGTCTATGCCAGAAACTTTGGGCATCTCATAAGGTTTAAATTACCGCACTTAATTTACGTCCCAGTTTCTGGGTATGCATAAGTAAATCTGTTTCACCAAAGAATATTCTGTTGTGTGGTTGATTATACGTGCTAGTTGTAACAGTTGTTTGTATCTAGATAGATACCTTGTTAAAACAAATGTTTTTAGAGAGTGTAAAGCCTACGAATTAGACAAAGTGATTGCGTATTTCACTTCTTCAAACAACCAAAAAAACATAACAGTTAAATGTGTAATACGACCTGTTTGTGTATATGCTGTTTTGATATACCCTATCAAGTACGTAAATTGTGTAAAATGTTTCGAAACTAATTAATGTAAACATACACTTTCGAAATGAGTAGTTGTGTGTTTCAAATGTTTAAAATTATGTGCACTTACACCTGTCAAAGGAGCAGCTTTGTATCACATTTCTAAAAACATAAATTTACCAAACTGCTATTTTTGTTTCATTCGTTTGAATATGTAATTATATGATCACGTATCAGTTACTTTGTGTCACACGTTTTAAAATCAACTATCTTGCTACATGTGTGTAGTATAGAATTCCCTTTGTTGAAACTAAATTTCCGAAAAAACACATGAGAAGACGAGCTTGTAAACTAGAACTATAATTATACTTGTCATAAGACATTAATAATAAGCCCATTACATTGTTAATATAAATACTAAGGCATGTTCAAGAATTAGAATGTATAATAAGAGTATTTCAACAACATTATATTTGTCATATCCATTGCCGATGACTCGTTTCGCTCAAATCAGAACTATTCATGTTGGTCGCAATACCACAAACACAACGGTGGCTGTAGCAATATTTATATTAATCACTTGATCCGACATTTGTTATGAGTGTACGGTTTTTGCAACTCGACAAAGAAATCATTTTTCGTCGACTTCCAAAAAACCCTACTCGTCACAACTGTTGTTCTGTCAATTGTTTATCACACCAGCTAGCAGAAAACACATCTGTCAAATATGTAATCATGTGTTATATATTTTAAACAAAGAACGAACTGAACATACTCAGATTTAAAGGTTTGCGCTGTGTTACAACTAACTGAATTTACTACTGTGCAAAGCCATGTGAGTTTGTTTTCAGCGTTGTTAAATTCAACTATTTCAATACACACGTCTTTAGTATGTTGTATTTTCTCCAGAGCTAGCATATGGGAAGAGGGATATGGGTGGCCATCCTTATCAAGTTTAGATTCTGCGTCCCATTTATAGATCCCAAATTTATATTAAAATATGTGACAAATGTAAATAAAATTAAGATACAATACAAATAAATCTAAACTTAATATGGCCATGTGATGAGGGTCGCGGGTTCGAATCCCCATCCCATCAAACATGCTTGCCATTTCAGCTGTGAGGGCGTTCCATGTTACGACCAATCCCACTATTCGTTGGCAAAAGAGTAGCTCTAAACTTAATAATAATAACGCAGAGTTACGCGTCACAGCGCTCATGCTATCGCTAGGGACGCGTTTCCCACATTCTCGTTGTTTGCCAGTCGTTGAATAAATTATATATTGAGTTATACTTTTATCTACTGTTTACTGTTAAACCACATATAATAGCAGTAGGCTAATCATTAGATATCAGTGATATTATCTTTTATTTGTATATCACGTAAACTAGCTGTATTATAACGATACATTTATTAACCTTAGTTCTGTTATTACTATTGTTACTACGTGTACCAAGTATATGCCACAGATAGAACACTATTAATTTGAGTTATATAGTTTACAATGTAAACGGACAGTAGTAGCTATACTATATTTGTTTTGTTTGTATGGTTTAGTGATTTTTTGTATTATTTGGCCATAGAGACGTTTTACGTCATATGATGGGCGTGGCTTAGTGACTGTAACTTTCTTGAAAGTTTAGAAAACTATTTAAGCAATATAAAATGCGAGTTATGCTAGAGTAGATTTTTATGGAGTTCAGTGGTGATTAATTATTGGGTTAATCTGTTACTGTCAGCCGGTTAGTTTGTACTTCTGCACTGAAACACAGATAAGAAAAAGTATTGTACAA
Organism: Tachypleus tridentatus; assembly: GCF_004210375.1. Lineage (NCBI taxonomy): Eukaryota > Metazoa > Arthropoda > Merostomata > Xiphosura > Limulidae > Tachypleus > Tachypleus tridentatus. The sequence continues at coordinate 141,066,873 of NC_134837.1, forward strand.
AAGAAGTTAATTTTTGTTTCCCTTATAAGGTGTCAGAGGGTCACCTGTTTTAACCACTCGTGCCATTAAACAGTAGTATTTCGTCAATCATGCAGTCAGTAAACATTAAAATAACGTCACATAAGGGATGCTTAACGTAGCAATTTATACTGTAAGTTGTTTAAAATCTACGTATTACATGAATCACAAGAATAATTTTGTACAACACAATATAACACATGAACTTCAAAAGCAAGAAATAAAAATATTTGTTTCTCTTAGTTTTGATTTTAATTATTCTTGAAACAGAACACTTTCGGGGACCATGTTGAAAGTTCATCTGATATTACTATTAACATTTACTGAAATTAGACTTATCACCTAACATTAGTTTAACTAATTTGTAGAACTGGTATTAGAAAAAATAAAACGTTTTTTTATTATTATGTGGACTAGACTTTTGTATTCTTTTAAACTGAATTCCCACCCCATAAGAATCCACTCAGTAAGCGAAATCATTGCAGCGTTACCTTAGTTTCTCTATCACTGAGAACTGTTTGATTGTTTGTTGTTAAACAAAAAGCTAAACAATGGGCTATCTGTAGTCTACCCGCTACAGACGAACCATTGATCAAGTGTGTCGATAATTAATCTTTTAAGTAATGTGTCCTTGATCTTACTATTGATGCAGTAATACTTTTGGTTTAATATTTACGTCACGTGTACCACAATACGAGAGATGTAACGTTTTATCATGTTGATGGTAATAATCCAGTTTCTACGATATTTCAAACGTTTGTGGTTTTTTAAACGGCTTGAAGTTATAAGAAGGAAGATCAACACTGATACATTAACCATTGAAGATAACCATTTATTTAACCATATTTAACTAATTCCATTAAGATTATTTATTAAAATAAAGAAATGAAACATGTTGTATTCAACAGGAAATAAAGCGATAGACTACTAATACGTCTAAAGGGACTTAAAGTATAGTTAAACAAGTGGCTGTACTATCCAACTGGTTTGAAACGGTTGACAAAAACAGTCAACCGTTATTTACTGTTCTTGTTTTAATAATTAACTTAAATAAGCTTGTAATAAGAAAACATTTTTGTTGCAGAAGATTTGTCTAGGGTGCGTCCAATGTTTTTTGCCGTCTTATGCTAAATATTGTAGTGTGTAATAAACAGCGACATTTGTCTCTGTAATGTATGAAAATTGTTACAATATTATGCTAGTTACCGAAAACTAAGGTAAATATTATAATAACGTCATCTGTTTCTAGAACAAAGTTATTACAATAACATGTCGGATATCGTGGAATATTATATTAAATATTATAATGAGAAGATATTTTCCCAGAACATAGTTATAATAATATAATACTAATTACCATATTACATGGTAAAAAAATGAAAACATTTGTCTTCAAGACATACAAAAGTTATTAAATGTATATGTTATATATATATAAACAATCAAAACTGATATAATTCATATATTGTCCAACATAAGTAAACAATTTCTTTTGAATACTTAATTTTACTTATACGAGTAAACACTGTTGACAACAAAACACTCATTCTAAATCATTTACTGCGTTTTCATCTCATGGCTACAAAGATACAGTCACCTGGAATACTTACTTAAGTATCGACAGTATGATCAATAGGGAACTTAATGTTGTTAATCGACATGCGATCACTCACGACATGTGACCTAATTTATGGCTATAGTGTTACCACTGTTGAACTTCATTACTGCATACAACCTCTTAATGATAACAGTTTGATTACTTTTACTTTCTAGATGGCGTATATTAAACTTCTTGTAAAGACAGAGGCGACATTCCGAAAGAGACACATTTTACAAAATACGATTTCTACCAAAATGATGCATCTGTTTAACTAATCAACTGTGGAAAGAAATGTGACATTTTATATGCAAATCTCCAGAAGTAGAATGCTTGTCTTAATTGAAAATAATATAAAAAATGGCTCATCCTTTCATTTGGCAACAGCAATAGTCAGGTGCGTAAGTATGTCCCTTCAATTGCAGGGAGACCCGATCGAAAAAGGGAATTCGGAGGGCCTGAAATCTTAAGAATTGCCGAGAAGGGGAATAGATGTAGTCACACTTCTGACAATAGTATTTGTGAAATGACACACCTGTCTCATTTAAACAGCAATGGGAAGATAACGGGTGTAACACACATGCTTCATCAGACAACAGTGGTGATATATCGAAAGTGACACAGTACCTAATCCAGCAAGTGTTGATAGACCAGAAGTAGTGCACCTATCTAATTAGACAACAGTGTTGATATACCGTGAATGATACACATATCTAATCGAACAACAGTGATGATCAACCGAAATCAACCTATCAATTCAGCAACAGTGGCGATAAACTAGAAGAGATACATCTATCTAATCCAAAAACAGTTATGATAAACCGAATGTGACGCATATATTGAATCTAATAACAGCGGTGATGAACTGGAAGTGATGACGCACTTATCTAGTTCAAAAACTCTTGATAAACTAGAAGCGGCATACCTAGCTAATTCAACAACAGTAATCAAAAGTAATTCACTTTGCTAAACTAATAGCAGTAGTGAAAATCCGGATGTGACGATCTTGTTTCATCAAACAGCAGTGATAAGAAACTGGAAGAAACGCACTTTCCTAATCTAACACTTGTAGTGATAACTGGGAATGATAAGTCTACTTAAATTAACAAGGTTTCACCACCTTTTAGATTTTAACAATGTACGAGTAGTATATGATACACTAATAAAAGAAATAAACAATTGTACGTTTATCATAAAGTATCAAAAGCATGAAACAAATATGACTAGCTGTTCTTCGCATATTTAGAAAATTCTAATATCAGTGTGGTGTGGTACATAATACACAATACGTTGCCAGTTTTCTTATTAAACTAATGAAGATTTGATATAAAGACCTGCGTTTAAAGCTTTTGTAAAGTTCAACGTGACATTGTATATGGAAACAGAAAACAGCAAGAAGTTTTATATCCATGATCGGGGTTAAGCCTAACAAACACAAATAAATGAAATGTATGCATATTTCACTGACATAAATTGCACCTGTTCAAGGACAGAGTAGGCTAAGTAGCAGAGCACTAGTCTTTTTTTAGCAAGATGAAGCTTCTTCAAACACTTGCGTAGGAAGCGTTGATTGGTAGACTCGTGTTCTGCTTGGTTTACTCCGGGCTTCTCGGGTTGGAAAGCATCAATTACTCTCTGGAAAGAAGTGTGAGACAAATATTACTTTTATATGCAGGTCAAATCCGCGTAGAATTTAATATGTGTTTTACATTCTCACAGCATTTTGTTTGTAATAAATACTTAATAGCCTGTTTAAATGCATCGATGTACAGATACTTGAAGATAAAAATTAAAATAATGGGTCGGATAACGAGTTCTTCACTAATATACTCGTGTTATATGCTATATATACACTGTGTATATATTTCTCTATCAGTATAGAAAATAATAAACATAAAAATCATAATGTGTATGTTTAATAGAGTTTTTGCACTGTATTTTATATAGTGTTTTCCTGGGTTATTCAAATGGTTGTCCATGTTTATCTCCCGTCAAACCAAACATGCTCGCCCTTTCAGCCGTGGGTGCGTCATAATGTTACAGTCGATCCCACTATTCGTTGGTAAAACAGTAGTCCAAGAGTTGGCGGTGAGTGGTGATGACTAGCTGCCTTCCCTCTAGTCTTACACTGCTAAATTAGGGACGGCTAGTGCAGATAGCCCTCGAGTAGCTTTGCGTGAAATTAAAAAACAACATGTATATCAATTTAACTCACAGCTTAATGTACACAGCCTTTAATGCAATGATCGTTTTCACATATGAATCAATGTTTGAGCTCTTTATATATAATTTATGAAAAACAAATACTGTACGTTCCGGCACACAAACATGTAGTTTTATGTACTTATTCTGTACAGTTGTCTAACTTGTATTTGGTTTTGATAAAACATAAATTAAAATAAAATTGTATAAATAAAGATTTAGGGCTTTCCGTTTATATTTCCAAATGAACCAAAACATTCTACAAAAGTAACGTAAACGCAGAAGATGTAATATCTGATAAGATGCTACCTTTATGATAAAATTTAAACTGGTGAACTGGTGAGTATTTTACTTATACCTCGGTAACTGTTGCACCAGAATAACCAGAATAATATATTACTGGTGCATTTTTTCTCCTGAATACCTGGTGAGACAATGGTAATTTCATGAACTTACAATTCTTACATCCGGCTGCGATTCGCTTCAGTGGACACAACAGATAGCTTAATCTGGCTTTGTTCTAAAACAGATAAACTGACAGCAAACAAATGAATGTGGATTTGTTCTAAAACAAATACACCAACAGGAGATAGCTTCGTGTGACTTTGCTGTAAAACAACTAAACCGAAGGCCGTTTTTTTCATATGGTATTTTTGCATATATATATATATATATATATATTGGATTTGGACATTCTACCATTCAGAATATATATAAATTCTCATCCTGAAGGTGAAGTAAAGTTGGTTATTTTTACTATGCAAATCGAAAGTTCGAATCCAATCTCTGTCAATCTTTCTTTTTTCAAAGTTATTTTGATAAAAGTTTGTAATCGAGGCAGCCAGGTGTACGTGATGGACCCCAAAGCAAAAACGCTCAACGAACAGTTAATTATCATTATAGGCCCGGCATGGTCAAGCGTGGCCGTGCGACTCGCAATCTGAGGGTTTCGGGTTCGCATCCCCGTCGCGCCAAACATGCTCGTCCTTTCAGCCGTGGGGCGTAGTCATAATATTACGGTCAATCCCATTATTCGTTGGTAAAGAGTAGCCCAAGAGTTAGCGGTGGGTGGTGATGACTAGCTGCCTTCCCTCTAGTCTTACACTGCTAAATTAGGGATGGTTAGCGCAGAGAGCCCTCGAGTAGCTTTGCGCGAAATTAAAAAAAAAGAATCATTATAGTAAGATTATTGGATGGAAAATTATAGAAATGAAGTTATAATATAGAAAAGTGACCATAATAATTTTGAGGAAATGATGTAGAAGAGACTATTTGTCCTGTTTTGCAACTGAGACCACAATTAAGTTAACTATGACATCAACTTCTGTAGTCATAGGCTGGGACACATACACATCAAATGAATAAATAATCAAACTTAATTATGTTAATAACCTTATCCAGCTCTGCCTCGCTCCGTTTAATAAAGTTAGGTATAAAAATTGGACTACAGACGTTTTCACATGATTGTAGTGACTATTTAATACCAACGAAAATCTTCTGCCTGTTTATGGATACATTTCACAATGAAAATATTTTGGGGGATATTTCTTGCTTCTCGATGGAGACTATAGATTTTCATAGAAGTAAAATTCAAGATTCTTATTAAATTTTGCGCATTAAATGTACAAAATTCACACAGTGAAAATATTGACCACATTTTTACTGTAAAATAGGCTGTTTTGAACATGAATTGACGCAACTGCTTTGTAATTTCTGTTAAGTTTCTCGACTCGGCTGCTACATTTTTCATTTCCGATCTACTTCCTCTGTTTTACGACAATTTTCCGGAAGAATTAACGCTATTGAAAATACTCACAGAGATACTGTTCATTTTTTCCAATTTACGTATGTTTCCAGGACAGTAAAGATGGAGGATTGTAGTTTTCTTAAAATAACTTCAAAATGGTTAAGGTAAGACATTTGAAGTGTGTTAAAAAAGCTTTAAAAGAAACCAACTATGAACTGAGAGTCACTTTTATTTGTAGGCTTTCATCAAGGGCAGAGTTGAGAATAAAATTACCGCTCATGAAAAGCAATCAGATTATATATTTACTTAAGTTTAAATTAAAAATAATAACAACATTTGTAAAACCGCTATCAAGCATAAAGATTTATAGCATAACCGTGAAGTACTCAAGAATCATTGTAATCAGTATGACCAATTATTGCATTATCACTCTTTTGGGGAACCGAATGTTAACTGTCCATTATTTACTGATCTCAGTATGGATTATCCACTTTCAGGCAAGTAAAATATTAAATATTTACTCTGAAGCAGCATTTTCTGGAGTTGCAGCCCTTTGAGGGCACTTTATGAGTCAAAAATCACAAGATCTCCTGCTCTATTATGACACCCAGTAAGCGGCTAATTTTTATGAGATATATGTATATTCCCAACCCCAGTTTCGTACCTGGATTGGAGCTTGAAAGTGAGAGTGAGATAAAACACGATGCTGTGTAACATAAAAAGTTCTTACTTGAAAGAAAGTGGTGTATAGGACGGTGGTTTTTAAAATAGATATTTTATGTGTATAAAAAAATTCAAAATTTTACTTTCGGACTATAGAACATGTTAAAGCTATTACCTGAGTGAAGGTTCCAGGTGTAATTATGATACGATATATCATGTATATTGGGATAAATGACAAGGACGATACTGTTAAGAGCCAACCAACAGTTATAGACCACTTTGGATACTGGTAATCTTGCCATTCCAAGTCCTTATAATAAATCATAGCGAACAGGAAAATGCACTGTGAATAGAGGAAACACAATGACAAACGACCATAATAAAGAACTATGTATAATAGAGACGTAATACGAGAAATGATAGTGAATATCAAGTGTTTTACGAATTATACATTTTAAGGCCTAGCTTACAAACTAGGAACAATGCAAAATTTTCATTGTTTGCAAGAAACGTTAATAATTATTCGAAACAGTGCACATAGTATTTGTACAGTTGTTGTTTGTTATTGAGCACAAAATATACAAGAGCTTATTTGTACTCTATCTGCAACGAGTATCGAAACCCGATTTCTAGCGGTATAAGTCCACTGATACACCATTGTTCCATATGTAACAGATGCAAACTTAATTATTTATACAAGAAACGCTATCAATTATTCAATGCAGCACAAGCGCTATTTGTATAGAAACGACAGTAATAGTGATCCATGTGTGATGCATAATTACACTTAACTATATGTAATGCACATTAACAATAATTATGAATTATGAGCAATAGAGACAGTATTTATACACCAACGACAGCAGCAATCAACAATGAGGATAAAAATGGTAAGTTAAAGCCGACTGAGGCTAGAGAAAGGTAAAGACCTCATATAAGAAATTCCTTCAGCGAATGTTCAACAAGTTCCATGTACAGTATAACTTACGAATATAAAAATAGGGCTGACGTAGGTCCAGCAGAGCCTCAAAAGATCCCAGGTCTCAATCCTAGCATTTTCTGTACTTGTCCCGAAAACCGCTGAGCTCTAAGATGCATACAATAGAAGTTTGTCAAAATATATTTTTATGATATTTTAAAACATTAAGCCTATATATATCTTTTTTCGCATACATCTGTATATACAACTTTATAACAAATCGGAATTTTAGGTAAAACAATAATAGATGTGAGAAACAAACTGCATATATATAAAGTATTGCCTGTATTCTCTTTTGTTCTTGTTGAAAATAAGTGTGTGACAGAGCAACAGCGTCAAACTAAAACTTTTGAAAACTCCCACAAACTAACAGATACTCCCGAGGCTCATCGTTTAGTCTGGGGATTTATTACGTAACAAACTGTCTTTCGATACAATAGTCTATTGTGTAGCTGTACAAGTAACAAAGAGATATTCTAGTTCCTATGGGACCCGGCATGGCCAGGTGGTTAAGATACTCGACTCGTAATCCGAGGGTCACGGGTTCGAATCACCGTCACACCAAACATGCTTGCCCTTTCAGCCGTGGGGGCGTTATAATGTGACAGTCAATCCCTTTATTCATTGGTAAAAGAGTAGCCCAAGAGTTGGCGGTGGGTGGTGATTACTAGCTGCCTTCCCACTAATTTTACTCTGCTAAATTAGGGACGGCTAGCGCAGATAGCCTTCGTGTAGCTTTGCGCAAAATTAAAAACAAACCAAACTGTCCTTTGGACTGCTGTGCAGGTTTGCTAGTGAGATATGTCCGTCCCGAACAATTTTTGAAGAAAAATCAATTATGGGCCAAGTTTCTGTGGGTTACATCCTGAGTTGCTATACAAGAAATTAGTGTTGATGAGTGTTATGTGTGTGTATATGTATATGCGTATAGACCTCGCATTCTCTAGAGAAATTCATTCTTGTAGGGGTGTTGTTATAATGTATGATTCTTTACTTGTTGTGCACAAATTCAGTTTACAAATGTCGCTTTTCGCTGTACCTAGAATCAATTTGGTGAAATACATTTCTGTATTATCTCATCTCAAGTGTTTATTACATACGAGTTATGTGTTCCTCAAAGTTTCGCATTACATGTTTTATTACATAACATTTCCATTGTTCAATACTTGGCAGAAAGCCCGTTGTTTTAAGTTCTAAAATCTTCCAGTGTTTACCAATTACACTGTCTGTATTGGTTATTTCATATAATGTCAGATATTTTTACAGATGTGTGTTTTTTGTTGTTGTTAATTTTGATGTAGCTGAAGCTCACGTTTTCGAAACATGTATCTAATATTCAATTTATCTTTCTTGTATATAGGATATTTAATACCCTAAAGGACTAAAACAGAAGATGTAGGTGTTACTGCTTGACACCTAAACAGAGTGGAGTTTACTAATATTACGCAGTGTATTTTATACTTTTGATCAACATTTTTATTCAGTGTCAACCTGTTTTAGGCAAGGAATGCGACATATTTTTTAGAAAATATTATTATAATTCGTAAACAGATGGCGCTACAATTTCTACAGAAAAGTTCAAAATAGTTAATGAGCTTAACGAGCAATAATTGCCTTTAAACTACCACATAATTTGTAAGTATAGAATTAAGATGTCACTGTAATTATATTATAAAGAAAACTCTTTAAATTGTTAACATCATTAGTCATATCGTAATTTCACTGGTTCTAGTTATCCAAACAAGTAAACGACTGAAACATCTTCAGATACTTATTGCTAGAGAAGATTAATCGTGAAAAGCTGTGGTCACAGAACATTCTATGACGTTATCCCATATGTATGTACATTCACAGTAACAAAAAATAAGTGGAATAAGCAGGACAGTCACACCATGACCCATAATTTGAAGTCTTAGAGGCGTATCCAAATACTGTGCAAGTTTTATATAAAAAGGACTGATTTCATAATAGCAGTAATAATAAAAAGGAAACCATAAAAATAAGATTCGGCATGACGAAAATAAAAACAATTTTATCAGATTTTTATCACCAGATTTAATATCTATAGATATAGCTTTCAATTTTTCTGTTCAAAGCTGACGTGTCTCTACAAAGAAAACAATATTGTAGAAACATATTTTCTGAGGTTTATCGATTTTTGTAATTCTGTATATTACGTCGTTTCTCACTATTATTATAATAAAACAAGACGTATCTTTTGCATACATTAGCACGAGCAAGGTGAGATGGAAGCTTGTTCAATAAATATTAAACTTGAATTAAAAACAACGATTGAGTTCGCATTAGTTCCCTAGATAGTTAACTTAGATATTTCACAGTTTTGTATTAGGCCTAAGAAATGACCTAGAAGTTGCTTTGAACTATTAAAAAAATGTGTTTATTCGCAAATGACCAACCGTTATTGCTTTCGAAAATCGTGATTGGTATAGCAAGCGTGCGAACATACAAGAAGAGTTAATATTGTTTCAATAGATAACAGTCACCGATGGAAGGTAATGTTATTCCTTATCATTTTTAATTAGCTTTATTAGGAGATCATTGTACATATGTGATAGTGGGTACAAGAGAAAGGAGCACAGGGAAATATTGCTTCACGGCCTTCGCTGCGCGGACGACCAAGACCACAATGTTTCAACTGATAAAAGACAGTTTATGGAATCAGAAACATTAAAAAGCGAATATAATTTTTCCAAGATTAGAAACTGACTATTAACGTGTATGTAATTTTTACTGGATGAAATTACAGTTTCTATCCCATGTTGGAAAATGAATGTAATTTCTGTTCAGACTTAAATTTAACAATTCGTGTATAAAATAAATTAGTCTGCTAGTTGACATTAACTAGATGAATTCTGAAGTTTGAAGTAGGTCAAAAGCGTTAGTGTTATTCAGAAAAAATTACTCACCATAAAGCCAGCAAACTGTAGCTGCCTCCACAAAGACGACAAACAACACGGATATCGATGTACCATAAGAATCCAGTAAATTTACCACATAGTTACCACCCTGCGAGAAAGGTGAATGAAGAAAATGAAACTGTCACTTTACATACTAAATATGACTGTGAAAACATTTTACTATTACTATACTTTATCCAGCTGGAGCCAACCATAATATTTATTGTGTATTTAAATTCCAACAAGCTAAGCTTTTTTTACCAGTTCTATTAAACTCTGTTGCCAAACTTGTTATCCCATTTATTGAACTCTAACTAGCGAAAAACCTTATTGTCATAGTAAGTATAAAGCTAATATCAAGCTAAAACTCTGATTGTTACCTCACACATCAAGCTAAAAAACTGTCCTTGCTACCAAATGTATCAAACTCTAACTAGAGCCAAGGCACTCGTTGTTACCTCATGTATCAAGTTATAACTAGTTAAAACTGTTGTTACTTCTAAATTTGCGAAGCCTGAATAAACCATATTTCCTGCTCTTACTGCATTTATCAATCTTTAATTAATCAAAACCGTTTGAGTAGAAATATATTTAAATACATGAAACGATGTATAAACAGAACACGTGTTTCATTGTTGTTGAACCTAATCTATTTAACTCAAATGTTGAAACAACTTCAAAATCATTAGGAAAATACTCTGAATAAAGATTCGTTAATGTACTTACACATTATAATACATACTGTTAATTAGTCGTAATAGAAAATTACAGGTAATTCTTTAAGTTATTAGTAGGATACTATTTTCAGAATTTGCTAAATACAGGTTAGCAGAAAGGACATACATATGTCTAAGCAGAATATACACAGGTACGTTGTGTTTGGATATATATAAATAGGAGATGCTCACGTAGATTTAATTACTACTATAGGCAGGTGAATAAACAGAAAATATTAGTGTAGAATACTCAGATATCCTGATTTCCCGTTCAGAAAAGAATGTTAATCGCAAATAAGAGAAGGAACAACGGAAAATATATTGCAACAAATCTGAATGTCTGACCCTGACTTGTCTTCAAGGTGGAAAGAGACTGATCATTGTGTGCAAGGTGATATTTATTTATATCAAAGGTAAACACTGGGACAGATGGAGCGTTTGTACCCTCATAATGTCGTCTCACTAGTTTCTTACTTTCTAGCATTGTATTCTTTTAGGTTACAGTTGAAACATCTTTTACCCTATGGTTTGCTTCCTCTTTCTTAGGTAAACAACTCTCTACTTAAAGACTTTCTTCTGTAGTTATTGGTAGTACCCCCCATTTAAGTGGCAGTTGAAATATCTTTTACTTGCGGTTTACTTGCTTCCTTCAGTTGTCTAACAAATTATTTCACTTCTTCTATACTTCCACTAAATCAATTTATTTTCTACACTATTTGATCTAATACGTTCATAATTCCTGAATAATGAATTCAGTTGTCGGTTTGCAAGTTTATCTGATTCTAGTTCCAATACCAACTAAACGTGACGTACTCCAACTTTTCTTTAACCTAATTTGAATATTCTTATCTATACATTAGTTACGTGACAACAAATCCATTCTTTGTATCCTTATAAGGTAACTGGTCAAGTATTTCCATGTTTTTTAAAAGTTCAGCTAAGATCTCAACTTAACTTTTTACTCTGCTTCTGACTTCGACTTTGGAAACTTCTTTCTGGTATGTTGTCTGAAACTTTGATAAGAAAGCCACATGTTCTGCATAATTGTTATGGCTCTGCCATTGCATAAGCTCCATTGTGGCACAGAGATATGTCTGAGAACTCCCACCACTAGAAACCGGATTCGATACAGATTACATAAATGATGATAAAGCTATTCTTTTTAAATGGGCGTCAAGTTAAAAAAGTTTATTTTTATTACAAGCCATTCTCTTTATAAATGATTTTAAACTGAATCTGATTTGCCTCCCATGGTATCTTTCCATTGTAGTTTGTTAGTTTCATGATGAGACGATGTTGGTGAAAGAGACTGCCACATTCTGTAACTTGCTGAGATAGTAGTATATATGAAAATTCAGGAATATTCCGAGTCATAGACGGCACAAAAGTAGTAGGAACATGTGTGTGTGTGCCAGATGGATTCTTCTATATTTAAAGGTGTTGAGGATGAAAGTATTGGGCAAGTACAGAGAAATGTGTGGATAGATTACTCTTGCATTTTCCAGATGTTTTATTTTGCCAGTGCTATTCATTTTAATTTGTTGGTTTAGCAGTTATAATATTTTTCCACTTCTTTCTTGTCCTTTTTTTTTTACTTCTTTCGTTTGTCGTTATGACCTTTTATCACTTAATAGATGTCTTTTTTTATCTGATCATTTTTATCATTGTAATCTTTCTAAACATCTTCAACAGATTCGTTGATCTGTTCTTCAACGAAACTTATTTCAGTACATAATTCTTCTTTAACTTTTAAGCCTTTTCTTTAAACTACTCCCTCAAATTGCTTTCTCTTTCTTCTTGATCTTGCTATATGTTTCATCGTTTCCATTGAATTTTTCTCCGTTTTTGAACACTTGTCGTTATCTTGAAATTCAGTTGGAATTGTATTTTATTTTTTACCAAATATCCCATTGCTGACATCAATGCTGTAAAGTTGAGTGGTTTCTTTTTTGATTATTCGGTAAAAAATAATACAAAGTTTAGTTCCTTCGGTGAATGGAAAGCATTTTGTTTATTCAAATAAGTTTTATAACTTAATCAGTTTTAGTAACGATAAGCAAGAAATTAACATAACTCATAAATTAAGCTTTAAGTTCCTTAATAGGCTTAACATATCATCACTACGTTTCTAAAAGTTTCTAAACTAAAACATTACAAAACTTAGCTTACAACAATATAAAATAATGATGCTTAAACTGCAGTTTGTAGAACAGCCAACCATATAAATAGAAGATACACACTTTACAGTGCACGTGGTTGAACACAGGAGTATGCATAAGCAGAAGGTATTCGTAGAGGTTGCGAGTATATATTAACAAAGAACAATAATCTAATACGTTACCGCTGAAAGAAATAGAATATATGTATTTGGTATAACACAGAAGTGTATATATGGTTAGAGGATACGTAGGTTGTACTTGGTAGAATACATTAGTAAATATAGTATATAACCAGAATTTAAAGGTAGATTGTAGTTGGTAGAACACACATATATAAACAGAATATCTCCAGATAGATTGTACTTAGTAAAACACATTTGGATATATAAAGAGAGGATACCTACACGGTATTCGTAGAATACACAAATACGTAAACAACAGATAAATAGGTTGTAATCAGTAAAACAAAAGATACATAAACAACAGATACATATGCTGTAATCGGTAGAATACACACATATAAATAGATGATACATAGACAGGGGCATACTCATTGAGGGTCAGAAGGACCAAACGATCATTCCGATATCCTAA
>NC_134837.1:141080965-141155921 GCF_004210375.1 Tachypleus tridentatus
AAAGAACTATAGCTAATTATTCACAACTGATAGCCTAGAGGAGAGACAGCAATGTACAAAAAGCATATAGCTAATTATTCATACAACTGATAGCCTAGAGGAAAGACATAGCAAGTACACAAAGAACTAAGTATAGCTAATTATTCATACAACTGATAGCCTAGAGGAGAGAGACAGTAATGTACAAAGAACTATAGCTAATTATTCATACAACTGATAGCCTAGAGGACAGACAGCAATGTACAAAGAACTATAGCTAATTATTCATACAACTTATAGCCTAGAGGAGAGACAGCAATGTACAAAGAACTATAGCTAATTATTCATACAACTGATAGCCAAGAGGAGACAGCAATGTACAAAGAACTATAGCATTATTCATACACAACTGATAGCTAGGGAGAGACAGCAATGCAAAACTATAGCTAATTATTCTTTCAACTGATAGCCAAGAGGAGAGACAGTATTGTAAAAAAATCAAAGCTAATTATTCATAGAATTGATGGCCTAGAGGAAAGACAGCAATTTACAAACAACTATAGTTAATTATTAATAAAACTGATAGCCTAGAGGAGAGACAGCAATGTACAAAGAACAATAATTAATTATTCATACAAGTGATAGCCTAGAAGAAAGACAGCAATGTACAAAGAACTATAGCTAATTATTCATACAACTGATAGCCTAGAGGAAAGACAGCAATGTACAAAGAACTATAGCTAATTATTCATACAACTGATAGCCTAGAGGAAAGACAGCAATGTACAAAGAACTATAGCTAATTATTCATACAACTGATAGCCTAGAGGAGAGACAGCAATGTACAAAGAACTATAGCTAATTATTCATACAACTGATAGCCTAGAGGAGAGACAGCAATGTACAAAGAACTATAGCTAATTATTCATACAACTGATAGCCTAGAGAGAGACAGCAATGTACAAAGAACTATAGCTAATTATTCATACAACTGATAGCCAAGAGGAAAGACAGCAATGTACAAAGAACTATAGCTAATTATTCATACAACTGATAGCCAAGAGGAGAGACAGCAATGTACAAAGAACTATAGCTAATTATTCATACAACTGATAGCCTAGAGAGAGAGACAGCAATGTACAAAGAACTATAGCTAATTATTCATACAACTGATAGCCTAGAGGAGAGACAGCAATGTACAAAGAACTATAGCTAATTATTCATACAACTGATAGCCTAGAGGAGAGACAGCAATGTACAAAGAACTATAGCTAATTATTCATACAACTGATAGCCTAGAGGAGAGACAGCAATGTACAAAGAACTATAGCTAATTATTCATACAACTGATAGCCTAGAGGAGAGACAGCAATGTACAAAGAACTATAGCTAATTATTCATACAACTGATAGCCTAGAGAGGAGACTGCAATGTACAAAGAACTATAGCTAATTATTCATACAACTGATAGCCTAGAGGAGAGACAGCAATGTACAAAGAACTATAGCTAATTATTCATACAACTGATAGCCTAGAGGAGAGACAGCAATGTACAAAGAACTATAGCTAATTATTCATACAACTGATAGCCTAGAGGAGAGACAGCAATGTACAAAGAACTATAGCTAATTATTCATACAACTGATAGCCTAGAGGAAAGACAGCAATGTACAAAGAACTATAGCTAATTATTCATACAACTGATAGCCTAGAGGAGAGACAGCAATGTACAAAGAACTATAGCTAATTATTCATACAACTGATAGCCTAGAGGAGAGACAGCAATGTACAAAGAACTATAGCTAATTATTCATACAACTGATAGCCTAGAGGAGAGACAGCAATGTACAAAGAACTATAGCTAATTATTCATACAACTGATAGCCTAGAGGAGAGACAGCAATGTACAAAGAACTATAGCTAATTATTCATACAACTGATAGCCTAGAGGAAAGACAGCAATGTACAAAGAACTATAGCTAATTATTCATACAACTGATAGCCTAGAGGAGAGACAGCAATGTACAAAGAACTATAGCTAATTATTCATACAACTGATAGCCTAGAGGAGAGACAGCAATGTACAAAGAACTATAGCTAATTATTCATACAACTGATAGCCTAGAGGAAAGACAGCAATGTACAAAGAACTATAGCTAATTATTCATACAACTGATAGCCTAGAGGAGAGACAGCAATGTACAAAGAACTATAGCTAATTATTCATACAACTGATAGACTAGAGGAAGAACAGCAATGTACAAAGAACTATAGCTAATTATTCATACAACTGATAGCCTAGAGGAGAGACAGCAATGTACAAAGAACTATAGCTAATTATTCATACAACTGATAGCCTAGAGGAGAGACAGCAATGTACAAAGAACTATAGCTAATTATTCATACAACTGATAGCCTAGAGGAGAGACAGCAATGTACAAAGAACTATAGCTAATTATTCATACAACTGATAGCCTAGAGGAAAGACAGCAATGTACAAAGAACTATAGCTAATTATTCATACAACTGATAGCCTAGAGGAGAGACAGCAATGTACAAAGAACTATAGCTAATTATTCATACAACTGATAGCCTAGAGGAGAGACAGCAATGTACAAAGAACTATAGCTAATTATTCATACAACTGATAGCCTAGAGGAGAGACAGCAATGTACAAAGAACTATAGCTAATTATTCATACAACTGATAGCCTAGAGGAGAGACAGCAATGTACAAAGAACTATAGCTAATTATTCATACAACTGATAGCCTAGAGGAGAGACAGCAATGTACAAAGAACTATAGCTAATTATTCATACAACTGATAGCCTAGAGGAGAGACAGCAATGTACAAAGAACTATAGCTAATTATTCATACAACTGATAGCCTAGAGGAGAGACAGCAATGTACAAAGAACTATAGCTAATTATTCATACAACTGATAGCCTAGAGGAGAGACAGCAATGTACAAAGAACTATAGCTAATTATTCATACAACTGATAGCCTAGAGGAGAGACAGCAATGTACAAAGAACTATAGCTAATTATTCATACAACTGATAGCCTAGAGGAGAGACAGCAATGTACAAAGAACTATAGCTAATTATTCATACAACTGATAGCCTAGAGGAAAGACAGCAATGTACAAAGAACTATAGCTAATTATTCATACAACTGATAGCCTAGAGGAGAGACAGCAATGTACAAAGAACTATAGCTAATTATTCATACAACTGATAGCCTAGAGGAAAGACAGCAATGTACAAAGAACTATAGCTAATTATTCATACAACTGATAGCCTAGAGGAGAGACAGCAATGTACAAAGAACTATAGCTAATTATTCATACAACTGATAGCCTAGAGGAGAGACAGCAATGTACAAAGAACTATAGCTAATTATTCATACAACTGATAGCAATGTAGAGCTAATTATTCATACAACTGATAGAGAGGAGAGACAGCAATGTACAAAGAACTATAGCTAATTATTCATACAACTGATAGCCTAGAGGAAAGACAGCAATGTACAAAGAACTATAGCTAATTATTCATACAACTGATAGCCTAGAAAAGAGACAGCAATGTACAAAGAACTATAGCTAATTATTCATACAACTGATAGCCTAGAGGAAAGACAGCAATGTACAAAGAACTATAGCTAATTATTCATACAACTGATAGCCTAGAGGAGAGACAGCAATGTACAAAGAACTATAGCTAATTATTCATACAACTGATAGCCTAGAGGAGAGACAGCAATGTACAAAGAACTATAGCTAATTATTCATACAACTGATAGACTAGAGGAAGAACAGCAATGTACAAAGAACTATAGCTAATTATTCATACAACTGATAGCCTAGAGGAAAGACAGCAATGTACAAAGAACTATAGCTAATTATTCATACAACTGATAGCCTAGAGGAGAGACAGCAATGTACAAAGAACTATAGCTAATTATTCATACAACTGATAGCCTAGAGGAGAGACAGCAATGTACAAAGAACTATAGCTAATTATTCATACAACTGATAGCCTAGAGGAGAGACAGCAATGTACAAAGAACTATAGCTAATTATTCATACAACTGATAGCCTAGAGGAAAGACAGCAATGTACAAAGAACTATAGCTAATTATTCATACAACTGATAGCCTAGAGGAGAGACAGCAATGTACAAAGAACTATAGCTAATTATTCATACAACTGATAGCCTAGAGGAAAGACAGCAATGTACAAAGAACTATAGCTAATTATTCATACAACTGATAGCCTAGAGGAGAGACAGCAATGTACAAAGAACTATAGCTAATTATTCATACAACTGATAGCCTAGAGGAGAGACAGCAATGTACAAAGAACTATAGCTAATTATTCATACAACTGATAGCCTAGAGGAGAGACAGCAATGTACAAAGAACTATAGCTAATTATTCATACAACTGATAGCCTAGAGGAGAGACAGCAATGTACAAAGAACTATAGCTAATTATTCATACAACTGATAGCCTAGAGGAGAGACAGCAATGTACAAAGAACTATAGCTAATTATTCATACAACTGATAGCCTAGAGGAGAGACAGCAATGTACAAAGAACTATAGCTAATTATTCATACAACTGATAGCCTAGAGGGAGAGACAGCAATGTACAAAGAACTATAGCTAATTATTCATACAACTGATAGCCTAGAGGAGAGACAGCAATGTACAAAGAACTATAGCTAATTATTCATACAACTGATAGCCTAGAGGAAAGACAGCAATGTACAAAGAACTATAGCTAATTATTCATACAACTGATAGCCTAGAGGAAGAGACAGCAATGTACAAAGAACTATAGCTAATTATTCATACAACTGATAGCCTAGAGGAGAGACAGCAATGTACAAAGAACTATAGCTAATTATTCATACAACTGATAGCCTAGAGGAGAGACAGCAATGTACAAAGAACTATAGCTAATTATTCATACAACTGATAGCCTAGAGGAGAGACAGCAATGTACAAAGAACTATAGCTAATTATTCATACAACTGATAGCCTAGAGGAAAGACAGCAATGTACAAAGAACTATAGCTAATTATTCATACAACTGATAGCCTAGAGGAGAGACAGCAATGTACAAAGAACTATAGCTAATTATTCATACAACTGATAGCCTAGAGGAGAGACAGCAATGTACAAAGAACTATAGCTAATTATTCATACAACTGATAGCCTAGAGGAGAGACAGCAATGTACAAAGAACTATAGCTAATTATTCATACAACTGATAGCCTAGAGGAGAGACAGCAATGTACAAAGAACTATAGCTAATTATTCATACAACTGATAGCCTAGAGGAGAGACAGCAATGTACAAAGAACTATAGCTAATTATTCATACAACTGATAGCCTAGAGGAGAGACAGCAATGTACAAAGAACTATAGCTAATTATTCATACAACTGATAGCCTAGAGGAGAGACAGCAATGTACAAAGAACTATAGCTAATTATTCATACAACTGATAGCCTAGAGGAAAGACAGCAATGTACAAAGAACTATAGCTAATTATTCATACAACTGATAGCCTAGAGGAGAGACAGCAATGTACAAAGAACTATAGCTAATTATTCATACAACTGATAGCCTAGAGGAAAGACAGCAATGTACAAAGAACTATAGCTAATTATTCATACAACTGATAGCCTAGAGGAGAGACAGCAATGTACAAAGAACTATAGCTAATTATTCATACAACTGATAGCCTAAAGAGAAACAGCAATGTATAAAGAACTATAGCTAATTATTCATACAACTGATAGCCTAGAGGAGAGACAGCAATGTACAAAGAACTATAGCTAATTATTCATACAACTGATAGCCTAGAGGAGAGACAGCAATGTACAAAGAACTATAGCTAATTATTCATACAACTGATAGCCTAGAGGAGAGACAGCAATGTACAAAGAACTATAGCTAATTATTCATACAACTGATAGCCTAGAGGAGAGACAGCAATGTACAAAGAACTATAGCTAATTATTCATACAACTGATAGCCTAGAGGAGAGACAGCAATGTACAAAGAACTATAGCTAATTATTCATACAACTGATAGCCTAGAGGAGAGACAGCAATGTACAAAGAACTATAGCTAATTATTCATACAACTGATAGCCTAGAGGAGAGACAGCAA
Organism: Tachypleus tridentatus; assembly: GCF_004210375.1. NCBI lineage: Eukaryota > Metazoa > Arthropoda > Merostomata > Xiphosura > Limulidae > Tachypleus > Tachypleus tridentatus. Next base: position 141,087,127 of record NC_134837.1, read on the forward strand.
TGTACAAAGAACTATAGCTAATTATTCATACAACTGATAGCCTAGAGGAGAGACAGCAATGTACAAAGAACTATAGCTAATTATTCATACAACTGATAGCCTAGAGGAGAGACAGCAATGTACAAAGAACTATAGCTAATTATTCATACAACTGATAGCCTAGAGGAGAGACAGCAATGTACAAAGAACTATAGCTAATTATTCATACAACTGATAGCCTAGAGGAGAGACAGCAATGTACAAAGAACTATAGCTAATTATTCATACAACTGATAGCCTAGAGGAGAGACAGCAATGTACAAAGAACTATAGCTAATTATTCATACAACTGATAGCCTAGAGGAGAGACAGCAATGTACAAAGAACTATAGCTAATTATTCATACAACTGATAGCCTAGAGGAGAGACAGCAATGTACAAAGAACTATAGCTAATTATTCATACAACTGATAGCCTAGAGGAAAGACAGCAATGTACAAAGAACTATAGCTAATTATTCATACAACTGATAGCCTAGAGGAGAGACAGCAATGTACAAAGAACTATAGCTAATTATTCATACAACTGATAGCCTAGAGGAGAGACAGCAATGTACAAAGAACTATAGCTAATTATTCATACAACTGATAGCCTAGAGGAGAGACAGCAATGTACAAAGAACTATAGCTAATTATTCATACAACTGATAGCCTAGAGGAGAGACAGCAATGTACAAAGAACTATAGCTAATTATTCATACAACTGATAGCCTAGAGGAAAGACAGCAATGTACAAAGAACTATAGCTAATTATTCATACAACTGATAGCCTAGAGGAGAGACAGCAATGTACAAAGAACTATAGCTAATTATTCATACAACTGATAGCCTAGAGGAGAGACAGCAATGTACAAAGAACTATAGCTAATTATTCATACAACTGATAGCCTAGAGGAGAGACAGCAATGTACAAAGAACTATAGCTAATTATTCATACAACTGATAGCCTAGAGGAGAGAGACAGCAATGTACAAAGAACTATAGCTAATTATTCATACAACTGATAGCCTAGAGGAGAGACAGCAATGTACAAAGAACTATAGCTAATTATTCATACAACTGATAGCCTAGAGGAGAGACAGCAATGTACAAAGAACTATAGCTAATTATTCATACAACTGATAGCCTAGAGGAGAGACAGCAATGTACAAAGAACTATAGCTAATTATTCATACAACTGATAGCCTAGAGGAGAGACAGCAATGTACAAAGAACTATAGCTAATTATTCATACAACTGATAGCCTAGAGGAGAGACAGCAATGTACAAAGAACTATAGCTAATTATTCATACAACTGAAGGCCAAGAGGAGAGACAGCAATGTACAAAGAACTATAGCTAATTATTCATACAACTGATAGCCTAAAGAGAAACAGCAATGTATAAAGAATAATAGCTAATTATTCATACAACTGATAGCCTAGAGGAGAGACAGTATTGTACAAAGAACTATAGCTAATTATTCATACAACTGATAGCCTAGAGGAAAGACAGCAATGTACAAAGAACTATAGCTAATTATTCATACAACTGATAGCCTAGAGGAGAGACAGCAATGTACAAAGAACTATAGCTAATTATTCATACAACTGATAGCCTAGAGGAGAGACAGCAATGTACAAAGAACTATAGCTAATTATTCATACAACTGATAGCCTAGAGGAGAGACAGCAATGTACAAAGAACTATAGCTAATTATTCATACAACTGATAGCCTAGAGGAGAGACAGCAATGTACAAAGAACTATAGCTAATTATTCATACAACTGATAGCCTAGAGGAGAGACAGCAATGTACAAAGAACTATAGCTAATTATTCATACAACTGATAGCCTAGAGGAGAGACAGCAATGTACAAAGAACTATAGCTAATTATTCATACAACTGATAGCCTAGAGAGAGAGACAGCAATGTACAAAGAACTATAGCTAATTATTCATACAACTGATAGCCTAGAGGAGAGACAGCAATGTACAAAGAACTATAGCTAATTATTCATACAACTGATAGCCTAGAGGAAAGACAGCAATGTACAAAGAACTATAGCTAATTATTCATACAACTGATAGCCTAGAGGAGAGACAGCAATGTACAAAGAACTATAGCTAATTATTCATACAACTGATAGCCTAGAGGAGAGACAGCAATGTACAAAGAACTATAGCTAATTATTCATACAACTGATAGCCTAGAGGAGAGACAGCAATGTACAAAGAACTATAGCTAATTATTCATACAACTGATAGCCTAGAGGAGAGACAGCAATGTACAAAGAACTATAGCTAATTATTCATACAACTGATAGCCTAGAGGAGAGACAGCAATGTACAAAGAACTATAGCTAATTATTCATACAACTGATAGCCTAGAGGAGAGACAGCAATGTACAAAGAACTATAGCTAATTATTCATACAACTGATAGCCTAGAGGAGAGACAGCAATGTACAAAGAACTATAGCTAATTATTCATACAACTGATAGCCTAGAGGAAAGACAGCAATGTACAAAGAACTATAGCTAATTATTCATACAACTGATAGCCTAGAGGAGAGACAGCAATGTACAAAGAACTATAGCTAATTATTCATACAACTGATAGCCTAGAGGAAAGACAGCAATGTACAAAGAACTATAGCTAATTATTCATACAACTGATAGCCTAGAGGAGAGACAGCAATGTACAAAGAACTATAGCTAATTATTCATACAACTGATAGCCTAGAGGAGAGACAGCAATGTACAAAGAACTATAGCTAATTATTCATACAACTGATAGCCTAGAGGAGAGACAGCAATGTACAAAGAACTATAGCTAATTATTCATACAACTGATAGCCTAGAGGAGAGACAGCAATGTACAAAGAACTATAGCTAATTATTCATACAACTGATAGCCTAGAGGAGAGACAGCAATGTACAAAGAACTATAGCTAATTATTCATACAACTGATAGCCTAGAGGAGAGACAGCAATGTACAAAGAACTATAGCTAATTATTCATACAACTGATAGCCTAGAGGAGAGAGACAGCAATGTACAAAGAACTATAGCTAATTATTCATACAACTGATAGCCTAGAGGAGAGACAGCAATGTACAAAGAACTATAGCTAATTATTCATACAACTGATAGCCTAGAGGAGAGACAGCAATGTACAAAGAACTATAGCTAATTATTCATACAACTGATAGCCTAGAGGAGAGACAGCAATGTACAAAGAACTATAGCTAATTATTCATACAACTGATAGCCTAGAGGAGAGACAGCAATGTACAAAGAACTATAGCTAATTATTCATACAACTGATAGCCTAGAGGAGAGACAGCAATGTACAAAGAACTATAGCTAATTATTCATACAACTGATAGCCTAGAGGAGAGACAGCAATGTACAAAGAACTATAGCTAATTATTCATACAACTGATAGCCTAGAGGAGAGACAGCAATGTACAAAGAACTATAGCTAATTATTCATACAACTGATAGCCTAGAGGAGAGACAGCAATGTACAAAGAACTATAGCTAATTATTCATACAACTGATAGCCTAGAGGAAAGACAGCAATGTACAAAGAACTATAGCTAATTATTCATACAACTGATAGCCTAGAGGAGAGACAGCAATGTACAAAGAACTATAGCTAATTATTCATACAACTGATAGCCTAGAGGAGAGACAGCAATGTACAAAGAACTATAGCTAATTATTCATACAACTGATAGCCTAGAGGAGAGACAGCAATGTACAAAGAACTATAGCTAATTATTCATACAACTGATAGCCTAGAGGAGAGACAGCAATGTACAAAGAACTATAGCTAATTATTCATACAACTGATAGCCTAGAGGAGAGACAGCAATGTACAAAGAACTATAGCTAATTATTCATACAACTGATAGCCTAGAGGAAAGACAGCAATGTACAAAGAACTATAGCTAATTATTCATACAACTGATAGCCTAGAGGAGAGACAGCAATGTACAAAGAACTATAGCTAATTATTCATACAACTGATAGCCTAGAGGAGAGACAGCAATGTACAAAGAACTATAGCTAATTATTCATACAACTGATAGCCTAGAGGAGAGACAGCAATGTACAAAGAACTATAGCTAATTATTCATACAACTGATAGCCTAGAGGAAAGACAGCAATGTACAAAGAACTATAGCTAATTATTCATACAACTGATAGCCTAGAGGAGAGACAGCAATGTACAAAGAACTATAGCTAATTATTCATACAACTGATAGCCTAGAGGAGAGACAGCAATGTACAAAGAACTATAGCTAATTATTCATACAACTGATAGCCTAGAGGAGAGACAGCAATGTACAAAGAACTATAGCTAATTATTCATACAACTGATAGCCTAGAGGAGAGACAGCAATGTACAAAGAACTATAGCTAATTATTCATACAACTGATAGCCTAGAGGAGAGACAGCAATGTACAAAGAACTATAGCTAATTATTCATACAACTGATAGCCTAGAGGAGAGACAGCAATGTACAAAGAACTATAGCTAATTATTCATACAACTGATAGCCTAGAGGAGAGACAGCAATGTACAAAGAACTATAGCTAATTATTCATACAACTGATAGCCTAGAGGAGAGACAGCAATGTACAAAGAACTATAGCTAATTATTCATACAACTGATAGCCTAGAGGAGAGACAGCAATGTACAAAGAACTATAGCTAATTATTCATACAACTGATAGCCTAGAGGAGAGACAGCAATGTACAAAGAACTATAGCTAATTATTCATACAACTGATAGCCTAGAGGAGAGACAGCAATGTACAAAGAACTATAGCTAATTATTCATACAACTGATAGCCTAGAGGAGAGACAGCAATGTACAAAGAACTATAGCTAATTATTCATACAACTGATAGCCTAGAGGAAAGACAGCAATGTACAAAGAACTATAGCTAATTATTCATACAACTGATAGCCTAGAGGAGAGACAGCAATGTACAAAGAACTATAGCTAATTATTCATACAACTGATAGCCTAGAGGAAAGACAGCAATGTACAAAGAACTATAGCTAATTATTCATACAACTGATAGCCTAGAGGAGAGACAGCAATGTACAAAGAACTATAGCTAATTATTCATACAACTGATAGCCTAGAGGAGAGACAGCAATGTACAAAGAACTATAGCTAATTATTCATACAACTGATAGCCTAGAGGAGAGACAGCAATGTACAAAGAACTATAGCTAATTATTCATACAACTGATAGCCTAGAGGAGAGACAGCAATGTACAAAGAACTATAGCTAATTATTCATACAACTGATAGCCTAGAGGAGAGACAGCAATGTACAAAGAACTATAGCTAATTATTCATACAACTGATAGCCTAGAGGAGAGACAGCAATGTACAAAGAACTATAGCTAATTATTCATACAACTGATAGCCTAGAGGAGAGACAGCAATGTACAAAGAACTATAGCTAATTATTCATACAACTGATAGCCTAGAGGAGAGACAGCAATGTACAAAGAACTATAGCTAATTATTCATACAACTGATAGCCTAGAGGAAAGACAGCAATGTACAAAGAACTATAGCTAATTATTCATACAACTGATAGCCTAGAGGAGAGACAGCAATGTACAAAGAACTATAGCTAATTATTCATACAACTGATAGCCTAGAGGAGAGACAGCAATGTACAAAGAACTATAGCTAATTATTCATACAACTGATAGCCTAGAGGAGAGACAGCAATGTACAAAGAACTATAGCTAATTATTCATACAACTGATAGCCTAGAGGAGAGACAGCAATGTACAAAGAACTATAGCTAATTATTCATACAACTGATAGCCTAGAGGAGAGACAGCAATGTACAAAGAACTATAGCTAATTATTCATACAACTGATAGCCTAGAGGAGAGACAGCAATGTACAAAGAACTATAGCTAATTATTCATACAACTGATAGCCTAGAGGAGAGACAGCAATGTACAAAGAACTATAGCTAATTATTCATACAACTGATAGCCTAGAGGAGAGACAGCAATGTACAAAGAACTATAGCTAATTATTCATACAACTGATAGCCTAGAGGAGAGACAGCAATGTACAAAGAACTATAGCTAATTATTCATACAACTGATAGCCTAGAGGAGAGACAGCAATGTACAAAGAACTATAGCTAATTATTCATACAACTGATAGCCTAGAGGAGAGACAGCAATGTACAAAGAACTATAGCTAATTATTCATACAACTGATAGCCTAGAGGAGAGACAGCAATGTACAAAGAACTATAGCTAATTATTCATACAACTGATAGCCTAGAGGAGAGACAGCAATGTACAAAGAACTATAGCTAATTATTCATACAACTGATAGCCTAGAGGAGAGACAGCAATGTACAAAGAACTATAGCTAATTATTCATACAACTGATAGCCTAGAGGAGAGACAGCAATGTACAAAGAACTATAGCTAATTATTCATACAACTGATAGCCTAGAGGAGAGACAGCAATGTACAAAGAACTATAGCTAATTATTCATACAACTGATAGCCTAGAGGAGAGACAGCAATGTACAAAGAACTATAGCTAATTATTCATACAACTGATAGCCTAGAGGAGAGACAGCAATGTACAAAGAACTATAGCTAATTATTCATACAACTGATAGCCTAGAGGAGAGACAGCAATGTACAAAGAACTATAGCTAATTATTCATACAACTGATAGCCTAGAGGAGAGACAGCAATGTACAAAGAACTATAGCTAATTATTCATACAACTGATAGCCTAGAGGAGAGACAGCAATGTACAAAGAACTATAGCTAATTATTCATACAACTGATAGCCTAGAGGAGAGACAGCAATGTACAAAGAACTATAGCTAATTATTCATACAACTGATAGCCTAGAGGAGAGACAGCAATGTACAAAGAACTATAGCTAATTATTCATACAACTGATAGCCTAGAGGAAAGACAGCAATGTACAAAGAACTATAGCTAATTATTCATACAACTGATAGCCTAGAGGAGAGACAGCAATGTACAAAGAACTATAGCTAATTATTCATACAACTGATAGCCTAGAGGAGAGACAGCAATGTACAAAGAACTATAGCTAATTATTCATACAACTGATAGCCTAGAGGAGAGACAGCAATGTACAAAGAACTATAGCTAATTATTCATACAACTGATAGCCTAGAGGAGAGACAGCAATGTACAAAGAACTATAGCTAATTATTCATACAACTGATAGCCTAGAGGAGAGACAGCAATGTACAAAGAACTATAGCTAATTATTCATACAACTGATAGCCTAGAGGAGAGACAGCAATGTACAAAGAACTATAGCTAATTATTCATACAACTGATAGCCTAGAGGAGAGACAGCAATGTACAAAGAACTATAGCTAATTATTCATACAACTGATAGCCTAGAGGAGAGACAGCAATGTACAAAGAACTATAGCTAATTATTCATACAACTGATAGCCTAGAGGAGAGACAGCAATGTACAAAGAACTATAGCTAATTATTCATACAACTGATAGCCTAGAGGAAAGACAGCAATGTACAAAGAACTATAGCTAATTATTCATACAACTGATAGCCTAGAGGAGAGACAGCAATGTACAAAGAACTATAGCTAATTATTCATACAACTGATAGCCTAGAGGAGAGACAGCAATGTACAAAGAACTATAGCTAATTATTCATACAACTGATAGCCTAGAGGAGAGACAGCAATGTACAAAGAACTATAGCTAATTATTCATACAACTGATAGCCTAGAGGAAAGACAGCAATGTACAAAGAACTATAGCTAATTATTCATACAACTGATAGCCTAGAGGAGAGACAGCAATGTACAAAGAACTATAGCTAATTATTCATACAACTGATAGCCTAGAGGAGAGACAGCAATGTACAAAGAACTATAGCTAATTATTCATACAACTGATAGCCTAGAGGAGAGACAGCAATGTACAAAGAACTATAGCTAATTATTCATACAACTGATAGCCTAGAGGAAAGACAGCAATGTACAAAGAACTATAGCTAATTATTCATACAACTGATAGCCTAGAGGAGAGACAGCAATGTACAAAGAACTATAGCTAATTATTCATACAACTGATAGCCTAGAGGAGAGACAGCAATGTACAAAGAACTATAGCTAATTATTCATACAACTGATAGCCTAGAGGAGAGACAGCAATGTACAAAGAACTATAGCTAATTATTCATACAACTGATAGCCTAGAGGAGAGACAGCAATGTACAAAGAACTATAGCTAATTATTCATACAACTGATAGCCTAGAGGAGAGACAGCAATGTACAAAGAACTATAGCTAATTATTCATACAACTGATAGCCTAGAGGAGAGACAGCAATGTACAAAGAACTATAGCTAATTATTCATACAACTGATAGCCTAGAGGAGAGACAGCAATGTACAAAGAACTATAGCTAATTATTCATACAACTGATAGCCTAGAGGAGAGACAGCAATGTACAAAGAACTATAGCTAATTATTCATACAACTGATAGCCTAGAGGAAAGACAGCAATGTACAAAGAACTATAGCTAATTATTCATACAACTGATAGCCTAGAGGAGAGACAGCAATGTACAAAGAACTATAGCTAATTATTCATACAACTGATAGCCTAGAGGAGAGACAGCAATGTACAAAGAACTATAGCTAATTATTCATACAACTGATAGCCTAGAGGAGAGACAGCAATGTACAAAGAACTATAGCTAATTATTCATACAACTGATAGCCTAGAGGAGAGACAGCAATGTACAAAGAACTATAGCTAATTATTCATACAACTGATAGCCTAGAGGAAGAACAGCAATGTACAAAGAACTATAGCTAATTATTCATACAACTGATAGCCTAGAAAAGAGACAGCAATGTACAAAGAACTATAGCTAATTATTCATACAACTGATAGCCTAGAGGAGAGACAGCAATGTACAAAGAACTATAGCTAATTATTCATACAACTGATAGCCTAGAGGAGAGACAGCAATGTACAAAGAACTATAGCTAATTATTCATACAACTGATAGCCTAGAGGAGAGACAGCAATGTACAAAGAACTATAGCTAATTATTCATACAACTGATAGCCTAGAGGAGAGACAGCAATGTACAAAGAACTATAGCTAATTATTCATACAACTGATAGCCTAGAGGAGAGACAGCAATGTACAAAGAACTATAGCTAATTATTCATACAACTGATAGCCTAGAGGAGAGACAGCAATGTACAAAGAACTATAGCTAATTATTCATACAACTGATAGCCTAGAGGAAAGACAGCAATGTACAAAGAACTATAGCTAATTATTCATACAACTGATAGCCTAGAGGAGAGACAGCAATGTACAAAGAACTATAGCTAATTATTCATACAACTGATAGCCTAGAGGAAAGACAGCAATGTACAAAGAACTATAGCTAATTATTCATACAACTGATAGCCTAGAGGAGAGACAGCAATGTACAAAGAACTATAGCTAATTATTCATACAACTGATAGCCTAGAGGAGAGACAGCAATGTACAAAGAACTATAGCTAATTATTCATACAACTGATAGCCTAGAGGAAAGACAGCAATGTACAAAGAACTATAGCTAATTATTCATACAACTGATAGCCTAGAGGAGAGACAGCAATGTACAAAGAACTATAGCTAATTATTCATACAACTGATAGCCTAGAGGAGAGACAGCAATGTACAAAGAACTATAGCTAATTATTCATACAACTGATAGCCTAGAGAGAGAGACAGCAATGTACAAAGAACTATAGCTAATTATTCATACAACTGATAGCCTAGAGGAGAGACAGCAATGTACAAAGAACTATAGCTAATTATTCATACAACTGATAGCCTAGAGGAGAGACAGCAATGTACAAAGAACTATAGCTAATTATTCATACAACTGATAGCCTAGAGGAAAGACAGCAATGTACAAAGAACTATAGCTAATTATTCATACAACTGATAGCCTAGAGGAGAGACAGCAATGTACAAAGAACTATAGCTAATTATTCATACAACTGATAGCCTAGAGGAGAGACAGCAATGTACAAAGAACTATAGCTAATTATTCATACAACTGATAGCCTAGAGGAGAGACAGCAATGTACAAAGAACTATAGCTAATTATTCATACAACTGATAGCCTAGAGGAGAGACAGCAATGTACAAAGAACTATAGCTAATTATTCATACAACTGATAGCCTAGAGGAGAGACAGCAATGTACAAAGAACTATAGCTAATTATTCATACAACTGATAGCCTAGAGGAGAGACAGCAATGTACAAAGAACTATAGCTAATTATTCATACAACTGATAGCCTAGAGGAAAGACAGCAATGTACAAAGAACTATAGCTAATTATTCATACAACTGATAGCCTAGAGGAGAGACAGCAATGTACAAAGAACTATAGCTAATTATTCATACAACTGATAGCCTAGAGGAAAGACAGCAATGTACAAAGAACTATAGCTAATTATTCATACAACTGATAGCCTAGAGGAGAGACAGCAATGTACAAAGAACTATAGCTAATTATTCATACAACTGATAGCCTAGAGGAGAGACAGCAATGTACAAAGAACTATAGCTAATTATTCATACAACTGATAGCCTAGAGGAGAGACAGCAATGTACAAAGAACTATAGCTAATTATTCATACAACTGATAGCCTAGAGGAGAGACAGCAATGTACAAAGAACTATAGCTAATTATTCATACAACTGATAGCCTAGAGGAGAGACAGCAATGTACAAAGAACTATAGCTAATTATTCATACAACTGATAGCCTAGAGGAGAGACAGCAATGTACAAAGAACTATAGCTAATTATTCATACAACTGATAGACTAGAGGAAGAACAGCGATGTACAAAGAACTGTACCTAATTATTCATACAACTGATAGCCTAGAGGAGAGACAGCAATGTACAAAGAACTATAGCTAATTATTCATACAACTGATAGCCTAGAGGAGAGACAGCAATGTACAAAGAACTATAGCTAATTATTCATACAACTGATAGCCTAGAGGAGAGACAGCAATGTACAAAGAACTATAGCTAATTATTCATACAACTGATAGCCTAGAGGAAAGACAGCAATGTACAAAGAACTATAGCTAATTATTCATACAACTGATAGCCTAGAGGAGAGACAGCAATGTACAAAGAACTATAGCTAATTATTCATACAACTGATAGCCTAGAGGAGAGACAGCAATGTACAAAGAACTATAGCTAATTATTCATACAACTGATAGCCTAGAGGAGAGACAGCAATGTACAAAGAACTATAGCTAATTATTCATACAACTGATAGCCTAGAGGAGAGACAGCAATGTACAAAGAACTATAGCTAATTATTCATACAACTGATAGCCTAGAGGAGAGACAGCAATGTACAAAGAACTATAGCTAATTATTCATACAACTGATAGCCTAGAGGAGAGACAGCAATGTACAAAGAACTATAGCTAATTATTCATACAACTGATAGCCTAGAGAGGAGACAGCAATGTACAAAGAACTATAGCTAATTATTCATACAACTGATAGCCTAGAGGAGAGACAGCAATGTACAAAGAACTATAGCTAATTATTCATACAACTGATAGCCTAGAGGAAAGACAGCAATGTACAAAGAACTATAGCTAATTATTCATACAACTGATAGCCTAGAGGAGAGACAGCAATGTACAAAGAACTATAGCTAATTATTCATACAACTGATAGCCTAGAGGAAAGACAGCAATGTACAAAGAACTATAGCTAATTATTCATACAACTGATAGCCTAGAGGAGAGACAGCAATGTACAAAGAACTATAGCTAATTATTCATACAACTGATAGCCTAGAGGAGAGACAGCAATGTACAAAGAACTATAGCTAATTATTCATACAACTGATAGCCTAGAGGAGAGACAGCAATGTACAAAGAACTATAGCTAATTATTCATACAACTGATAGCCTAGAGGAGAGACAGCAATGTACAAAGAACTATAGCTAATTATTCATACAACTGATAGCCTAGAGGAGAGACAGCAATGTACAAAGAACTATAGCTAATTATTCATACAACTGATAGCCTAGAGGAGAGACAGCAATGTACAAAGAACTATAGCTAATTATTCATACAACTGATAGCCTAGAGGAGAGACAGCAATGTACAAAGAACTATAGCTAATTATTCATACAACTGATAGCCTAGAGGAGAGACAGCAATGTACAAAGAACTATAGCTAATTATTCATACAACTGATAGCCTAGAGGAGAGACAGCAATGTACAAAGAACTATAGCTAATTATTCATACAACTGATAGCCTAGAGGAGAGACAGCAATGTACAAAGAACTATAGCTAATTATTCATACAACTGATAGCCTAGAGGAGAGACAGCAATGTACAAAGAACTATAGCTAATTATTCATACAACTGATAGCCTAGAGGAGAGACAGCAATGTACAAAGAACTATAGCTAATTATTCATACAACTGATAGCCTAGAGGAAAGACAGCAATGTACAAAGAACTATAGCTAATTATTCATACAACTGATAGCCTAGAGGAGAGACAGCAATGTACAAAGAACTATAGCTAATTATTCATACAACTGATAGCCTAGAGGAGAGACAGCAATGTACAAAGAACTATAGCTAATTATTCATACAACTGATAGCCTAGAGGAGAGACAGCAATGTACAAAGAACTATAGCTAATTATTCATACAACTGATAGCCTAGAGGAGAGACAGCAATGTACAAAGAACTATAGCTAATTATTCATACAACTGATAGCCTAGAGGAGAGACAGCAATGTACAAAGAACTATAGCTAATTATTCATACAACTGATAGCCTAGAGGAGAGACAGCAATGTACAAAGAACTATAGCTAATTATTCATACAACTGATAGCCTAGAGGAGAGACAGCAATGTACAAAGAACTATAGCTAATTATTCATACAACTGATAGCCTAGAGGAAAGACAGCAATGTACAAAGAACTATAGCTAATTATTCATACAACTGATAGCCTAGAGGAGAGACAGCAATGTACAAAGAACTATAGCTAATTATTCATACAACTGATAGCCTAGAGGAGAGACAGCAATGTACAAAGAACTATAGCTAATTATTCATACAACTGATAGCCTAGAGGAGAGACAGCAATGTACAAAGAACTATAGCTAATTATTCATACAACTGATAGCCTAGAGGAGAGACAGCAATGTACAAAGAACTATAGCTAATTATTCATACAACTGATAGCCTAGAGGAGAGACAGCAATGTACAAAGAACTATAGCTAATTATTCATACAACTGATAGCCTAGAGGAAAGACAGCAATGTACAAAGAACTATAGCTAATTATTCATACAACTGATAGCCTAGAGGAGAGACAGCAATGTACAAAGAACTATAGCTAATTATTCATACAACTGATAGCCTAGAGGAGAGACAGCAATGTACAAAGAACTATAGCTAATTATTCATACAACTGATAGCCTAGAGGAAAGACAGCAATGTACAAAGAACTATAGCTAATTATTCATACAACTGATAGCCTAGAGGAGAGACAGCAATGTACAAAGAACTATAGCTAATTATTCATACAACTGATAGCCTAGAGGAAAGACAGCAATGTACAAAGAACTATAGCTAATTATTCATACAACTGATAGCCTAGAGGAGAGACAGCAATGTACAAAGAACTATAGCTAATTATTCATACAACTGATAGCCTAGAGGAGAGACAGCAATGTACAAAGAACTATAGCTAATTATTCATACAACTGATAGCCTAGAGGAGAGACAGCAATGTACAAAGAACTATAGCTAATTATTCATACAACTGATAGCCTAGAGGAGAGACAGCAATGTACAAAGAACTATAGCTAATTATTCATACAACTGATAGCCTAGAGGAGAGACAGCAATGTACAAAGAACTATAGCTAATTATTCATACAACTGATAGCCTAGAGGAGAGACAGCAATGTACAAAGAACTATAGCTAATTATTCATACAACTGATAGCCTAGAGGAAAGACAGCAATGTACAAAGAACTATAGCTAATTATTCATACAACTGATAGCCTAGAGGAGAGACAGCAATGTACAAAGAACTATAGCTAATTATTCATACAACTGATAGCCTAGAGGAGAGACAGCAATGTACAAAGAACTATAGCTAATTATTCATACAACTGATAGCCTAGAGGAGAGACAGCAATGTACAAAGAACTATAGCTAATTATTCATACAACTGATAGCCTAGAGGAGAGACAGCAATGTACAAAGAACTATAGCTAATTATTCATACAACTGATAGCCTAGAGGAGAGACAGCAATGTACAAAGAACTATAGCTAATTATTCATACAACTGATAGCCTAGAGGAGAGACAGCAATGTACAAAGAACTATAGCTAATTATTCATACAACTGATAGCCTAGAGGAGAGACAGCAATGTACAAAGAACTATAGCTAATTATTCATACAACTGATAGCCTAGAGGAGAGACAGCAATGTACAAAGAACTATAGCTAATTATTCATACAACTGATAGCCTAGAGGAGAGACAGCAATGTACAAAGAACTATAGCTAATTATTCATACAACTGATAGCCTAGAGGAAAGACAGCAATGTACAAAGAACTATAGCTAATTATTCATACAACTGATAGCCTAGAGGAAAGACAGCAATGTACAAAGAACTATAGCTAATTATTCATACAACTGATAGCCTAGAGGAGAGACAGCAATGTACAAAGAACTATAGCTAATTATTCATACAACTGATAGCCTAGAGGAGAGACAGCAATGTACAAAGAACTATAGCTAATTATTCATACAACTGATAGCCTAGAGGAGAGACAGCAATGTACAAAGAACTATAGCTAATTATTCATACAACTGATAGCCTAGAGGAGAGACAGCAATGTACAAAGAACTATAGCTAATTATTCATACAACTGATAGCCTAGAGGAGAGACAGCAATGTACAAAGAACTATAGCTAATTATTCATACAACTGATAGCCTAGAGGAGAGACAGCAATGTACAAAGAACTATAGCTAATTATTCATACAACTGATAGCCTAGAGGAAAGACAGCAATGTACAAAGAACTATAGCTAATTATTCATACAACTGATAGCCTAGAGGAGAGACAGCAATGTACAAAGAACTATAGCTAATTATTCATACAACTGATAGCCTAGAGGAGAGACAGCAATGTACAAAGAACTATAGCTAATTATTCATACAACTGATAGCCTAGAGGAGAGACAGCAATGTACAAAGAACTATAGCTAATTATTCATACAACTGATAGCCTAGAGGAGAGACAGCAATGTACAAAGAACTATAGCTAATTATTCATACAACTGATAGCCTAGAGGAAAGACAGCAATGTACAAAGAACTATAGCTAATTATTCATACAACTGATAGCCTAGAGGAAAGACAGCAATGTACAAAGAACTATAGCTAATTATTCATACAACTGATAGCCTAGAGGAGAGACAGCAATGTACAAAGAACTATAGCTAATTATTCATACAACTGATAGCCTAGAGGAGAGACAGCAATGTACAAAGAACTATAGCTAATTATTCATACAACTGATAGCCTAGAGGAGAGACAGCAATGTACAAAGAACTATAGCTAATTATTCATACAACTGATAGCCTAGAGGAGAGACAGCAATGTACAAAGAACTATAGCTAATTATTCATACAACTGATAGCCTAGAGGAGAGACAGCAATGTACAAAGAACTATAGCTAATTATTCATACAACTGATAGCCTAGAGGAGAGACAGCAATGTACAAAGAACTATAGCTAATTATTCATACAACTGATAGCCTAGAGGAGAGACAGCAATGTACAAAGAACTATAGCTAATTATTCATACAACTGATAGCCTAGAGGAGAGACAGCAATGTACAAAGAACTATAGCTAATTATTCATACAACTGATAGCCTAGAGGAGAGACAGCAATGTACAAAGAACTATAGCTAATTATTCATACAACTGATAGCCTAGAGGAGAGACAGCAATGTACAAAGAACTATAGCTAATTATTCATACAACTGATAGCCTAGAGGAGAGACAGCAATGTACAAAGAACTATAGCTAATTATTCATACAACTGATAGCCTAGAGGAAAGACAGCAATGTACAAAGAACTATAGCTAATTATTCATACAACTGATAGCCTAGAGGAGAGACAGCAATGTACAAAGAACTATAGCTAATTATTCATACAACTGATAGCCTAGAGGAAAGACAGCAATGTACAAAGAACTATAGCTAATTATTCATACAACTGATAGCCTAGAGGAGAGACAGCAATGTACAAAGAACTATAGCTAATTATTCATACAACTGATAGCCTAGAGGAGAGACAGCAATGTACAAAGAACTATAGCTAATTATTCATACAACTGATAGCCTAGAGGAGAGACAGCAATGTACAAAGAACTATAGCTAATTATTCATACAACTGATAGCCTAGAGGAGAGACAGCAATGTACAAAGAACTATAGCTAATTATTCATACAACTGATAGCCTAGAGGAGAGACAGCAATGTACAAAGAACTATAGCTAATTATTCATACAACTGATAGCCTAGAGGAGAGACAGCAATGTACAAAGAACTATAGCTAATTATTCATACAACTGATAGCCTAGAGGAGAGACAGCAATGTACAAAGAACTATAGCTAATTATTCATACAACTGATAGCCTAGAGGAGAGACAGCAATGTACAAAGAACTATAGCTAATTATTCATACAACTGATAGCCTAGAGGAGAGACAGCAATGTACAAAGAACTATAGCTAATTATTCATACAACTGATAGCCTAGAGGAGAGACAGCAATGTACAAAGAACTATAGCTAATTATTCATACAACTGATAGCCTAGAGGAGAGACAGCAATGTACAAAGAACTATAGCTAATTATTCATACAACTGATAGCCTAGAGGAGAGACAGCAATGTACAAAGAACTATAGCTAATTATTCATACAACTGATAGCCTAGAGGAGAGACAGCAATGTACAAAGAACTATAGCTAATTATTCATACAACTGATAGCCTAGAGGAAAGACAGCAATGTACAAAGAACTATAGCTAATTATTCATACAACTGATAGCCTAGAGGAGAGACAGCAATGTACAAAGAACTATAGCTAATTATTCATACAACTGATAGCCTAGAGGAAAGACAGCAATGTACAAAGAACTATAGCTAATTATTCATACAACTGATAGCCTAGAGGAAAGACAGCAATGTACAAAGAACTATAGCTAATTATTCATACAACTGATAGCCTAGAGGAGAGACAGCAATGTACAAAGAACTATAGCTAATTATTCATACAACTGATAGCCTAGAGGAGAGACAGCAATGTACAAAGAACTATAGCTAATTATTCATACAACTGATAGCCTAGAGGAGAGACAGCAATGTACAAAGAACTATAGCTAATTATTCATACAACTGATAGCCTAGAGGAGAGACAGCAATGTACAAAGAACTATAGCTAATTATTCATACAACTGATAGCCTAGAGGAGAGACAGCAATGTACAAAGAACTATAGCTAATTATTCATACAACTGATAGCCTAGAGGAGAGACAGCAATGTACAAAGAACTATAGCTAATTATTCATACAACTGATAGCCTAGAGGAGAGACAGCAATGTACAAAGAACTATAGCTAATTATTCATACAACTGATAGCCTAGAGGAAAGACAGCAATGTACAAAGAACTATAGCTAATTATTCATACAACTGATAGCCTAGAGGAGAGACAGCAATGTACAAAGAACTATAGCTAATTATTCATACAACTGATAGCCTAGAGGAGAGACAGCAATGTACAAAGAACTATAGCTAATTATTCATACAACTGATAGCCTAGAGGAGAGACAGCAATGTACAAAGAACTATAGCTAATTATTCATACAACTGATAGCCTAGAGGAGAGACAGCAATGTACAAAGAACTATAGCTAATTATTCATACAACTGATAGCCTAGAGGAGAGACAGCAATGTACAAAGAACTATAGCTAATTATTCATACAACTGATAGCCTAGAGGAGAGACAGCAATGTACAAAGAACTATAGCTAATTATTCATACAACTGATAGCCTAGAGGAGAGACAGCAATGTACAAAGAACTATAGCTAATTATTCATACAACTGATAGCCTAGAGGAGAGACAGCAATGTACAAAGAACTATAGCTAATTATTCATACAACTGATAGCCTAGAGGAGAGACAGCAATGTACAAAGAACTATAGCTAATTATTCATACAACTGATAGCCTAGAGGACAGACAGCAATGTACAAAGAACTATAGCTAATTATTCATACAACTGATAGCCTAGAAAAGAGACAGCAATGTACAAAGAACTATAGCTAATTATTCATACAACTGATAGCCTAGAGGAGAGACAGCAATGTACAAAGAACTATAGCTAATTATTCATACAACTGATAGCCTAGAGGAGAGACAGCAATGTACAAAGAACTATAGCTAATTATTCATACAACTGATAGCCTAGAGGAGAGACAGCAATGTACAAAGAACTATAGCTAATTATTCATACAACTGATAGCCTAGAGGAGAGACAGCAATGTACAAAGAACTATAGCTAATTATTCATACAACTGATAGCCTAGAGGAGAGACAGCAATGTACAAAGAACTATAGCTAATTATTCATACAACTGATAGCCTAGAGGAGAGACAGCAATGTACAAAGAACTATAGCTAATTATTCATACAACTGATAGCCTAGAGGAGAGACAGCAATGTACAAAGAACTATAGCTAATTATTCATACAACTGATAGCCTAGAGGAGAGACAGCAATGTACAAAGAACTATAGCTAATTATTCATACAACTGATAGCCTAGAGGAGAGACAGCAATGTACAAAGAACTATAGCTAATTATTCATACAACTGATAGCCTAGAGGAAAGACAGCAATGTACAAAGAACTATAGCTAATTATTCATACAACTGATAGCCTAGAGGAGAGACAGCAATGTACAAAGAACTATAGCTAATTATTCATACAACTGATAGCCTAGAGGAGAGACAGCAATGTACAAAGAACTATAGCTAATTATTCATACAACTGATAGCCTAGAGGAGAGACAGCAATGTACAAAGAACTATAGCTAATTATTCATACAACTGATAGCCTAGAGGAGAGACAGCAATGTACAAAGAACTATAGCTAATTATTCATACAACTGATAGCCTAGAGGAGAGACAGCAATGTACAAAGAACTATAGCTAATTATTCATACAACTGATAGCCTAGAGGAAAGACAGCAATGTACAAAGAACTATAGCTAATTATTCATACAACTGATAGCCTAGAGGAGAGACAGCAATGTACAAAGAACTATAGCTAATTATTCATACAACTGATAGCCTAGAGGAGAGACAGCAATGTACAAAGAACTATAGCTAATTATTCATACAACTGATAGCCTAGAGGAGAGACAGCAATGTACAAAGAACTATAGCTAATTATTCATACAACTGATAGCCTAGAGGAGAGACAGCAATGTACAAAGAACTATAGCTAATTATTCATACAACTGATAGCCTAGAGGAGAGACAGCAATGTACAAAGAACTATAGCTAATTATTCATACAACTGATAGCCTAGAGGAGAGACAGCAATGTACAAAGAACTATAGCTAATTATTCATACAACTGATAGCCTAGAGGAAAGACAGCAATGTACAAAGAACTATAGCTAATTATTCATACAACTGATAGCCTAGAGGAGAGACAGCAATGTACAAAGAACTATAGCTAATTATTCATACAACTGATAGCCTAGAGGAGAGACAGCAATGTACAAAGAACTATAGCTAATTATTCATACAACTGATAGCCTAGAGGAGAGACAGCAATGTACAAAGAACTATAGCTAATTATTCATACAACTGATAGCCTAGAGGAGAGACAGCAATGTACAAAGAACTATAGCTAATTATTCATACAACTGATAGCCTAGAGGAGAGACAGCAATGTACAAAGAACTATAGCTAATTATTCATACAACTGATAGCCTAGAGGAGAGACAGCAATGTACAAAGAACTATAGCTAATTATTCATACAACTGATAGCCTAGAGGAGAGACAGCAATGTACAAAGAACTATAGCTAATTATTCATACAACTGATAGCCTAGAGGAGAGACAGCAATGTACAAAGAACTATAGCTAATTATTCATACAACTGATAGCCTAGAGGAGAGACAGCAATGTACAAAGAACTATAGCTAATTATTCATACAACTGATAGCCTAGAGGAGAGACAGCAATGTACAAAGAACTATAGCTAATTATTCATACAACTGATAGCCTAGAGGAGAGACAGCAATGTACAAAGAACTATAGCTAATTATTCATACAACTGATAGCCTAGAGGAGAGACAGCAATGTACAAAGAACTATAGCTAATTATTCATACAACTGATAGCCTAGAGGAGAGACAGCAATGTACAAAGAACTATAGCTAATTATTCATACAACTGATAGCCTAGAGGAGAGACAGCAATGTACAAAGAACTATAGCTAATTATTCATACAACTGATAGCCTAGAGGAGAGACAGCAATGTACAAAGAACTATAGCTAATTATTCATACAACTGATAGCCTAGAGGAGAGACAGCAATGTACAAAGAACTATAGCTAATTATTCATACAACTGATAGCCTAGAGGAGAGACAGCAATGTACAAAGAACTATAGCTAATTATTCATACAACTGATAGCCTAGAGGAGAGACAGCAATGTACAAAGAACTATAGCTAATTATTCATACAACTGATAGCCTAGAGGAAAGACAGCAATGTACAAAGAACTATAGCTAATTATTCATACAACTGATAGCCTAGAGGAGAGACAGCAATGTACAAAGAACTATAGCTAATTATTCATACAACTGATAGCCTAGAGGAGAGACAGCAATGTACAAAGAACTATAGCTAATTATTCATACAACTGATAGCCTAGAGGAGAGACAGCAATGTACAAAGAACTATAGCTAATTATTCATACAACTGATAGCCTAGAGGAGAGACAGCAATGTACAAAGAACTATAGCTAATTATTCATACAACTGATAGCCTAGAGGAGAGACAGCAATGTACAAAGAACTATAGCTAATTATTCATACAACTGATAGCCTAGAGGAAAGACAGCAATGTACAAAGAACTATAGCTAATTATTCATACAACTGATAGCCTAGAGGAGAGACAGCAATGTACAAAGAACTATAGCTAATTATTCATACAACTGATAGCCTAGAGGAGAGACAGCAATGTACAAAGAACTATAGCTAATTATTCATACAACTGATAGCCTAGAGGAAAGACAGCAATGTACAAAGAACTATAGCTAATTATTCATACAACTGATAGCCTAGAGGAGAGACAGCAATGTACAAAGAACTATAGCTAATTATTCATACAACTGATAGCCTAGAGGAGAGACAGCAATGTACAAAGAACTATAGCTAATTATTCATACAACTGATAGCCTAGAGGAGAGACAGCAATGTACAAAGAACTATAGCTAATTATTCATACAACTGATAGCCTAGAGGAGAGACAGCAATGTACAAAGAACTATAGCTAATTATTCATACAACTGATAGCCTAGAGGAGAGACAGCAATGTACAAAGAACTATAGCTAATTATTCATACAACTGATAGCCTAGAGGAAAGACAGCAATGTACAAAGAACTATAGCTAATTATTCATACAACTGATAGCCTAGAGGAGAGACAGCAATGTACAAAGAACTATAGCTAATTATTCATACAACTGATAGCCTAGAGGAGAGACAGCAATGTACAAAGAACTATAGCTAATTATTCATACAACTGATAGCCTAGAGGAGAGACAGCAATGTACAAAGAACTATAGCTAATTATTCATACAACTGATAGCCTAGAGGAGAGACAGCAATGTACAAAGAACTATAGCTAATTATTCATACAACTGATAGCCTAGAGGAGAGACAGCAATGTACAAAGAACTATAGCTAATTATTCATACAACTGATAGACTAGAGGAAGAACAGCAATGTACAAAGAACTGTACCTAATTATTCATACAACTGATAGCCTAGAGGAGAGACAGCAATGTACAAAGAACTATAGCTAATTATTCATACAACTGATAGCCTAGAGGAGAGACAGCAATGTACAAAGAACTATAGCTAATTATTCATACAACTGATAGCCTAGAGGAAGAGACAGCAATGTACAAAGAACTATAGCTAATTATTCATACAACTGATAGCCTAGAGGAGAGACAGCAATGTACAAAGAACTATAGCTAATTATTCATACAACTGATAGCCTAGAGGAGAGACAGCAATGTACAAAGAACTATAGCTAATTATTCATACAACTGATAGCCTAGAGGAGAGACAGCAATGTACAAAGAACTATAGCTAATTATTCATACAACTGATAGCCTAGAGGAGAGACAGCAATGTACAAAGAACTATAGCTAATTATTCATACAACTGATAGCCTAGAGGAGAGACAGCAATGTACAAAGAACTATAGCTAATTATTCATACAACTGATAGCCTAGAGGAGAGACAGCAATGTACAAAGAACTATAGCTAATTATTCATACAACTGATAGCCTAGAGGAGAGACAGCAATGTACAAAGAACTATAGCTAATTATTCATACAACTGATAGCCTAGAGGAGAGACAGCAATGTACAAAGAACTATAGCTAATTATTCATACAACTGATAGCCTAGAGGAGAGACAGCAATGTACAAAGAACTATAGCTAATTATTCATACAACTGATAGCCTAGAGGAAGAGACAGCAATGTACAAAGAACTATAGCTAATTATTCATACAACTGATAGCCTAGAGGAGAGACAGCAATGTACAAAGAACTATAGCTAATTATTCATACAACTGATAGCCTAGAGGAGAGACAGCAATGTACAAAGAACTATAGCTAATTATTCATACAACTGATAGCCTAGAGGAGAGACAGCAATGTACAAAGAACTATAGCTAATTATTCATACAACTGATAGCCTAGAGGAGAGACAGCAATGTACAAAGAACTATAGCTAATTATTCATACAACTGATAGCCTAGAGGAGAGACAGCAATGTACAAAGAACTATAGCTAATTATTCATACAACTGATAGCCTAGAGGAGAGACAGCAATGTACAAAGAACTATAGCTAATTATTCATACAACTGATAGCCTAGAGGAGAGACAGCAATGTACAAAGAACTATAGCTAATTATTCATACAACTGATAGCCTAGAGGAGAGACAGCAATGTACAAAGAACTATAGCTAATTATTCATACAACTGATAGCCTAGAGGAGAGACAGCAATGTACAAAGAACTATAGCTAATTATTCATACAACTGATAGCCTAGAGGAGAGACAGCAATGTACAAAGAACTATAGCTAATTATTCATACAACTGATAGCCTAGAGGAGAGACAGCAATGTACAAAGAACTATAGCTAATTATTCATACAACTGATAGCCTAGAGGAGAGACAGCAATGTACAAAGAACTATAGCTAATTATTCATACAACTGATAGCCTAGAGGAGAGACAGCAATGTACAAAGAACTATAGCTAATTATTCATACAACTGATAGCCTAGAGGAGAGACAGCAATGTACAAAGAACTATAGCTAATTATTCATACAACTGATAGCCTAGAGGAGAGACAGCAATGTACAAAGAACTATAGCTAATTATTCATACAACTGATAGCCTAGAGGAGAGACAGCAATGTACAAAGAACTATAGCTAATTATTCATACAACTGATAGCCTAGAGGAGAGACAGCAATGTACAAAGAACTATAGCTAATTATTCATACAACTGATAGCCTAGAGGAGAGACAGCAATGTACAAAGAACTATAGCTAATTATTCATACAACTGATAGCCTAGAGGAGAGACAGCAATGTACAAAGAACTATAGCTAATTATTCATACAACTGATAGCCTAGAGGAGAGACAGCAATGTACAAAGAACTATAGCTAATTATTCATACAACTGATAGCCTAGAGGAGAGACAGCAATGTACAAAGAACTATAGCTAATTATTCATACAACTGATAGCCTAGAGGAGAGACAGCAATGTACAAAGAACTATAGCTAATTATTCATACAACTGATAGCCTAGAGGAGAGACAGCAATGTACAAAGAACTATAGCTAATTATTCATACAACTGATAGCCTAGAGGAGAGACAGCAATGTACAAAGAACTATAGCTAATTATTCATACAACTGATAGCCTAGAGGAGAGACAGCAATGTACAAAGAACTATAGCTAATTATTCATACAACTGATAGCCTAGAGGAAAGACAGCAATGTACAAAGAACTATAGCTAATTATTCATACAACTGATAGCCTAGAGGAGAGACAGCAATGTACAAAGAACTATAGCTAATTATTCATACAACTGATAGCCTAGAGGAGAGACAGCAATGTACAAAGAACTATAGCTAATTATTCATACAACTGATAGCCTAGAGGCCTAGAGAGACAGCAATGTACAAAGAACTATAGCTAATTATTCATACAACTGATAGCCTAGAGGAGAGACAGCAATGTACAAAGAACTATAGCTAATTATTCATACAACTGATAGCCTAGAGGAGAGACAGCAATGTACAAAGAACTATAGCTAATTATTCATACAACTGATAGCCTAGAGGAAAGACAGCAATGTACAAAGAACTATAGCTAATTATTCATACAACTGATAGCCTAGAGGAGAGACAGCAATGTACAAAGAACTATAGCTAATTATTCATACAACTGATAGCCTAGAGGAGAGACAGCAATGTACAAAGAACTATAGCTAATTATTCATACAACTGATAGCCTAGAGGAGAGACAGCAATGTACAAAGAACTATAGCTAATTATTCATACAACTGATAGCCTAGAGGAGAGACAGCAATGTACAAAGAACTATAGCTAATTATTCATACAACTGATAGCCTAGAGGAGAGACAGCAATGTACAAAGAACTATAGCTAATTATTCATACAACTGATAGCCTAGAGGAGAGACAGCAATGTACAAAGAACTATAGCTAATTATTCATACAACTGATAGCCTAGAGGAGAGACAGCAATGTACAAAGAACTATAGCTAATTATTCATACAACTGATAGCCTAGAGGAAAGACAGCAATGTACAAAGAACTATAGCTAATTATTCATACAACTGATAGCCTAGAGGAGAGACAGCAATGTACAAAGAACTATAGCTAATTATTCATACAACTGATAGCCTAGAGGAAGAGACAGCAATGTACAAAGAACTATAGCTAATTATTCATACAACTGATAGCCTAGAGGAGAGACAGCAATGTACAAAGAACTATAGCTAATTATTCATACAACTGATAGCCTAGAGGAGAGAGACAGCAATGTACAAAGAACTATAGCTAATTATTCATACAACTGATAGCCTAGAGAGAGAGACAGCAATGTACAAAGAACTATAGCTAATTATTCATACAACTGATAGCCTAGAGGAGAGACAGCAATGTACAAAGAACTATAGCTAATTATTCATACAACTGATAGCCTAGAGGAGAGACAGCAATGTACAAAGAACTATAGCTAATTATTCATACAACTGATAGCCTAGAGGAGAGACAGCAATGTACAAAGAACTATAGCTAATTATTCATACAACTGATAGCCTAGAGGAGAGACAGCAATGTACAAAGAACTATAGCTAATTATTCATACAACTGATAGCCTAGAGGAGAGACAGCAATGTACAAAGAACTATAGCTAATTATTCATACAACTGATAGCCTAGAGGAAAGACAGCAATGTACAAAGAACTATAGCTAATTATTCATACAACTGATAGCCTAGAGGAGAGACAGCAATGTACAAAGAACTATAGCTAATTATTCATACAACTGATAGCCTAGAGGAAAGACAGCAATGTACAAAGAACTATAGCTAATTATTCATACAACTGATAGCCTAGAGGAGAGACAGCAATGTACAAAGAACTATAGCTAATTATTCATACAACTGATAGCCTAGAGGAGAGACAGCAATGTACAAAGAACTATAGCTAATTATTCATACAACTGATAGCCTAGAGGAGAGACAGCAATGTACAAAGAACTATAGCTAATTATTCATACAACTGATAGCCTAGAGGAGAGACAGCAATGTACAAAGAACTATAGCTAATTATTCATACAACTGATAGCCTAGAGGAGAGACAGCAATGTACAAAGAACTATAGCTAATTATTCATACAACTGATAGCCTAGAGGAGAGACAGCAATGTACAAAGAACTATAGCTAATTATTCATACAACTGATAGCCTAGAGGAGAGACAGCAATGTACAAAGAACTATAGCTAATTATTCATACAACTGATAGCCTAGAGGAGAGACAGCAATGTACAAAGAACTATAGCTAATTATTCATACAACTGATAGCCTAGAGGAGAGACAGCAATGTACAAAGAACTATAGCTAATTATTCATACAACTGATAGCCTAGAGGAGAGACAGCAATGTACAAAGAACTATAGCTAATTATTCATACAACTGATAGCCTAGAGGAGAGACAGCAATGTACAAAGAACTATAGCTAATTATTCATACAACTGATAGCCTAGAGGAGAGACAGCAATGTACAAAGAACTATAGCTAATTATTCATACAACTGATAGCCTAGAGGAGAGACAGCAATGTACAAAGAACTATAGCTAATTATTCATACAACTGATAGCCTAGAGGAGAGACAGCAATGTACAAAGAACTATAGCTAATTATTCATACAACTGATAGCCTAGAGGAGAGACAGCAATGTACAAAGAACTATAGCTAATTATTCATACAACTGATAGCCTAGAGGAAAGACAGCAATGTACAAAGAACTATAGCTAATTATTCATACAACTGATAGCCTAGAGGAGAGACAGCAATGTACAAAGAACTATAGCTAATTATTCATACAACTGATAGCCTAGAGGAGAGACAGCAATGTACAAAGAACTATAGCTAATTATTCATACAACTGATAGCCTAGAGGAGAGACAGCAATGTACAAAGAACTATAGCTAATTATTCATACAACTGATAGCCTAGAGGAGAGACAGCAATGTACAAAGAACTATAGCTAATTATTCATACAACTGATAGCCTAGAGGAGAGAGACAGCAATGTACAAAGAACTATAGCTAATTATTCATACAACTGATAGCCTAGAGGAAAGACAGCAATGTACAAAGAACTATAGCTAATTATTCATACAACTGATAGCCTAGAGGAGAGACAGCAATGTACAAAGAACTATAGCTAATTATTCATACAACTGATAGCCTAGAGGAGAGACAGCAATGTACAAAGAACTATAGCTAATTATTCATACAACTGATAGCCTAGAGGAGAGACAGCAATGTACAAAGAACTATAGCTAATTATTCATACAACTGATAGCCTAGAGGAGAGACAGCAATGTACAAAGAACTATAGCTAATTATTCATACAACTGATAGCCTAGAGGAGAGACAGCAATGTACAAAGAACTATAGCTAATTATTCATACAACTGATAGCCTAGAGGAGAGAGACAGCAATGTACAAAGAACTATAGCTAATTATTCATACAACTGATAGCCTAGAGGAGAGACAGCAATGTACAAAGAACTATAGCTAATTATTCATACAACTGATAGCCTAGAGGAGAGACAGCAATGTACAAAGAACTATAGCTAATTATTCATACAACTGATAGCCTAGAGGAGAGACAGCAATGTACAAAGAACTATAGCTAATTATTCATACAACTGATAGCCTAGAGGAGAGACAGCAATGTACAAAGAACTATAGCTAATTATTCATACAACTGATAGCCTAGAGGAGAGACAGCAATGTACAAAGAACTATAGCTAATTATTCATACAACTGATAGCCTAGAGGAGAGACAGCAATGTACAAAGAACTATAGCTAATTATTCATACAACTGATAGCCTAGAGGAGAGACAGCAATGTACAAAGAACTATAGCTAATTATTCATACAACTGATAGCCTAGAGGAGAGACAGCAATGTACAAAGAACTATAGCTAATTATTCATACAACTGATAGCCTAGAGGAGAGACAGCAATGTACAAAGAACTATAGCTAATTATTCATACAACTGATAGCCTAGAGGAAAGACAGCAATGTACAAAGAACTATAGCTAATTATTCATACAACTGATAGCCTAGAGGAGAGACAGCAATGTACAAAGAACTATAGCTAATTATTCATACAACTGATAGCCTAGAGGAGAGACAGCAATGTACAAAGAACTATAGCTAATTATTCATACAACTGATAGCCTAGAGGAGAGACAGCAATGTACAAAGAACTATAGCTAATTATTCATACAACTGATAGCCTAGAGGGGAGACAGCAATGTACAAAGAACTATAGCTAATTATTCATACAACTGATAGCCTAGAGGAGAGACAGCAATGTACAAAGAACTATAGCTAATTATTCATACAACTGATAGCCTAGAGGAGAGACAGCAATGTACAAAGAACTATAGCTAATTATTCATACAACTGATAGCCTAGAGGAGAGACAGCAATGTACAAAGAACTATAGCTAATTATTCATACAACTGATAGCCTAGAGGAAAGACAGCAATGTACAAAGAACTATAGCTAATTATTCATACAACTGATAGCCTAGAGGGAAGAGACAGCAATGTACAAAGAACTATAGCTAATTATTCATACAACTGATAGCCTAGAGGAGAGACAGCAATGTACAAAGAACTATAGCTAATTATTCATACAACTGATAGCCTAGAGGAGAGACAGCAATGTACAAAGAACTATAGCTAATTATTCATACAACTGATAGCCTAGAGGAGAGACAGCAATGTACAAAGAACTATAGCTAATTATTCATACAACTGATAGCCTAGAGGAAAGACAGCAATGTACAAAGAACTATAGCTAATTATTCATACAACTGATAGCCTAGAGGAGAGACAGCAATGTACAAAGAACTATAGCTAATTATTCATACAACTGATAGCCTAGAGGAGAGACAGCAATGTACAAAGAACTATAGCTAATTATTCATACAACTGATAGCCTAGAGGAGAGACAGCAATGTACAAAGAACTATAGCTAATTATTCATACAACTGATAGCCTAGAGGAGAGACAGCAATGTACAAAGAACTATAGCTAATTATTCATACAACTGATAGCCTAGAGGAGAGACAGCAATGTACAAAGAACTATAGCTAATTATTCATACAACTGATAGCCTAGAGGAGAGACAGCAATGTACAAAGAACTATAGCTAATTATTCATACAACTGATAGCCTAGAGGAGAGACAGCAATGTACAAAGAACTATAGCTAATTATTCATACAACTGATAGCCTAGAGGAGAGACAGCAATGTACAAAGAACTATAGCTAATTATTCATACAACTGATAGCCTAGAGGAGAGACAGCAATGTACAAAGAACTATAGCTAATTATTCATACAACTGATAGCCTAGAGGAGAGACAGCAATGTACAAAGAACTATAGCTAATTATTCATACAACTGATAGCCTAGAGGAGAGACAGCAATGTACAAAGAACTATAGCTAATTATTCATACAACTGATAGCCTAGAGGAGAGACAGCAATGTACAAAGAACTATAGCTAATTATTCATACAACTGATAGCCTAGAGGAAAGACAGCAATGTACAAAGAACTATAGCTAATTATTCATACAACTGATAGCCTAGAGGAGAGACAGCAATGTACAAAGAACTATAGCTAATTATTCATACAACTGATAGCCTAGAGGAGAGACAGCAATGTACAAAGAACTATAGCTAATTATTCATACAACTGATAGCCTAGAGGAGAGACAGCAATGTACAAAGAACTATAGCTAATTATTCATACAACTGATAGCCTAGAGGAGAGACAGCAATGTACAAAGAACTATAGCTAATTATTCATACAACTGATAGCCTAGAGGAGAGACAGCAATGTACAAAGAACTATAGCTAATTATTCATACAACTGATAGCCTAGAGGAGAGACAGCAATGTACAAAGAACTATAGCTAATTATTCATACAACTGATAGCCTAGAGGAGAGACAGCAATGTACAAAGAACTATAGCTAATTATTCATACAACTGATAGCCTAGAGGAGAGACAGCAATGTACAAAGAACTATAGCTAATTATTCATACAACTGATAGCCTAGAGGGAGAGACAGCAATGTACAAAGAACTATAGCTAATTATTCATACAACTGATAGCCTAGAGGAGAGACAGCAATGTACAAAGAACTATAGCTAATTATTCATACAACTGATAGCCTAGAGGAGAGACAGCAATGTACAAAGAACTATAGCTAATTATTCATACAACTGATAGCCTAGAGGAGAGACAAAGCAATGTACAAAGAACTATAGCTAATTATTCATACAACTGATAGCCTAGAGGAGAGACAGCAATGTACAAAGAACTATAGCTAATTATTCATACAACTGATAGCCTAGAGGAGAGACAGCAATGTACAAAGAACTATAGCTAATTATTCATACAACTGATAGCCTAGAGGAGAGACAGCAATGTACAAAGAACTATAGCTAATTATTCATACAACTGATAGCCTAGAGGAGAGACAGCAATGTACAAAGAACTATAGCTAATTATTCATACAACTGATAGCCTAGAGGAGAGACAGCAATGTACAAAGAACTATAGCTAATTATTCATACAACTGATAGCCTAGAGGAGAGACAGCAATGTACAAAGAACTATAGCTAATTATTCATACAACTGATAGCCTAGAGGAAAGACAGCAATGTACAAAGAACTATAGCTAATTATTCATACAACTGATAGCCTAGAGGAGAGACAGCAATGTACAAAGAACTATAGCTAATTATTCATACAACTGATAGCCTAGAGGAAAGACAGCAATGTACAAAGAACTATAGCTAATTATTCATACAACTGATAGCCTAGAGGAGAGACAGCAATGTACAAAGAACTATAGCTAATTATTCATACAACTGATAGCCTAGAGGAGAGACAGCAATGTACAAAGAACTATAGCTAATTATTCATACAACTGATAGCCTAGAGGAGAGACAGCAATGTACAAAGAACTATAGCTAATTATTCATACAACTGATAGCCTAGAGGAGAGACAGCAATGTACAAAGAACTATAGCTAATTATTCATACAACTGATAGCCTAGAGGAGAGACAGCAATGTACAAAGAACTATAGCTAATTATTCATACAACTGATAGCCTAGAGGAGAGACAGCAATGTACAAAGAACTATAGCTAATTATTCATACAACTGATAGCCTAGAGGAAAGACAGCAATGTACAAAGAACTATAGCTAATTATTCATACAACTGATAGCCTAGAGGAGAGACAGCAATGTACAAAGAACTATAGCTAATTATTCATACAACTGATAGCCTAGAGGAGAGACAGCAATGTACAAAGAACTATAGCTAATTATTCATACAACTGATAGCCTAGAGGAGAGACAGCAATGTACAAAGAACTATAGCTAATTATTCATACAACTGATAGCCTAGAGGAGAGACAGCAATGTACAAAGAACTATAGCTAATTATTCATACAACTGATAGCCTAGAGGAGAGACAGCAATGTACAAAGAACTATAGCTAATTATTCATACAACTGATAGCCTAGAGGAGAGACAGCAATGTACAAAGAACTATAGCTAATTATTCATACAACTGATAGCCTAGAGGAGAGACAGCAATGTACAAAGAACTATAGCTAATTATTCATACAACTGATAGCCTAGAGGAGAGACAGCAATGTACAAAGAACTATAGCTAATTATTCATACAACTGATAGCCTAGAGGAAAGACAGCAATGTACAAAGAACTATAGCTAATTATTCATACAACTGATAGCCTAGAGGAGAGACAGCAATGTACAAAGAACTATAGCTAATTATTCATACAACTGATAGCCTAGAGGAGAGACAGCAATGTACAAAGAACTATAGCTAATTATTCATACAACTGATAGCCTAGAGGAGAGACAGCAATGTACAAAGAACTATAGCTAATTATTCATACAACTGATAGCCTAGAGGAGAGACAGCAATGTACAAAGAACTATAGCTAATTATTCATACAACTGATAGCCTAGAGGAGAGACAGCAATGTACAAAGAACTATAGCTAATTATTCATACAACTGATAGCCTAGAGGAGAGACAGCAATGTACAAAGAACTATAGCTAATTATTCATACAACTGATAGCCTAGAGGAAAGACAGCAATGTACAAAGAACTATAGCTAATTATTCATACAACTGATAGCCTAGAGGAGAGACAGCAATGTACAAAGAACTATAGCTAATTATTCATACAACTGATAGCCTAGAGGAGAGACAGCAATGTACAAAGAACTATAGCTAATTATTCATACAACTGATAGCCTAGAGGAGAGACAGCAATGTACAAAGAACTATAGCTAATTATTCATACAACTGATAGCCTAGAGGAAAGACAGCAATGTACAAAGAACTATAGCTAATTATTCATACAACTGATAGCCTAGAGGAGAGACAGCAATGTACAAAGAACTATAGCTAATTATTCATACAACTGATAGCCTAGAGGAGAGACAGCAATGTACAAAGAACTATAGCTAATTATTCATACAACTGATAGCCTAGAGGAGAGACAGCAATGTACAAAGAACTATAGCTAATTATTCATACAACTGATAGCCTAGAGGAGAGACAGCAATGTACAAAGAACTATAGCTAATTATTCATACAACTGATAGCCTAGAGGAGAGACAGCAATGTACAAAGAACTATAGCTAATTATTCATACAACTGATAGCCTAGAGGAGAGACAGCAATGTACAAAGAACTATAGCTAATTATTCATACAACTGATAGCCTAGAGGAGAGACAGCAATGTACAAAGAACTATAGCTAATTATTCATACAACTGATAGCCTAGAGGAGAGACAGCAATGTACAAAGAACTATAGCTAATTATTCATACAACTGATAGCCTAGAGGAGAGACAGCAATGTACAAAGAACTATAGCTAATTATTCATACAACTGATAGCCTAGAGGAGAGACAGCAATGTACAAAGAACTATAGCTAATTATTCATACAACTGATAGCCTAGAGGAGAGACAGCAATGTACAAAGAACTATAGCTAATTATTCATACAACTGATAGCCTAGAGGAGAGACAGCAATGTACAAAGAACTATAGCTAATTATTCATACAACTGATAGCCTAGAGGAGAGACAGCAATGTACAAAGAACTATAGCTAATTATTCATACAACTGATAGCCTAGAGGAGAGACAGCAATGTACAAAGAACTATAGCTAATTATTCATACAACTGATAGCCTAGAGGAGAGACAGCAATGTACAAAGAACTATAGCTAATTATTCATACAACTGATAGCCTAGAGGAGAGACAGCAATGTACAAAGAACTATAGCTAATTATTCATACAACTGATAGCCTAGAGGAGAGACAGCAATGTACAAAGAACTATAGCTAATTATTCATACAACTGATAGCCTAGAGGAGAGACAGCAATGTACAAAGAACTATAGCTAATTATTCATACAACTGATAGCCTAGAGGAAAGACAGCAATGTACAAAGAACTATAGCTAATTATTCATACAACTGATAGCCTAGAGGAGAGACAGCAATGTACAAAGAACTATAGCTAATTATTCATACAACTGATAGCCTAGAGGAAAGACAGCAATGTACAAAGAACTATAGCTAATTATTCATACAACTGATAGCCTAGAGGAGAGACAGCAATGTACAAAGAACTATAGCTAATTATTCATACAACTGATAGCCTAGAGGAGAGACAGCAATGTACAAAGAACTATAGCTAATTATTCATACAACTGATAGCCTAGAGGAGAGACAGCAATGTACAAAGAACTATAGCTAATTATTCATACAACTGATAGCCTAGAGGAGAGACAGCAATGTACAAAGAACTATAGCTAATTATTCATACAACTGATAGCCTAGAGGAGAGACAGCAATGTACAAAGAACTATAGCTAATTATTCATACAACTGATAGCCTAGAGGAGAGACAGCAATGTACAAAGAACTATAGCTAATTATTCATACAACTGATAGCCTAGAGGAGAGACAGCAATGTACAAAGAACTATAGCTAATTATTCATACAACTGATAGCCTAGAGGAGAGACAGCAATGTACAAAGAACTATAGCTAATTATTCATACAACTGATAGCCTAGAGGAGAGACAGCAATGTACAAAGAACTATAGCTAATTATTCATACAACTGATAGCCTAGAGGAAAGACAGCAATGTACAAAGAACTATAGCTAATTATTCATACAACTGATAGCCTAGAGGAGAGACAGCAATGTACAAAGAACTATAGCTAATTATTCATACAACTGATAGCCTAGAGGAGAGACAGCAATGTACAAAGAACTATAGCTAATTATTCATACAACTGATAGCCTAGAGGAGAGACAGCAATGTACAAAGAACTATAGCTAATTATTCATACAACTGATAGCCTAGAGGAGAGACAGCAATGTACAAAGAACTATAGCTAATTATTCATACAACTGATAGCCTAGAGGAGAGACAGCAATGTACAAAGAACTATAGCTAATTATTCATACAACTGATAGCCTAGAGGAAAGACAGCAATGTACAAAGAACTATAGCTAATTATTCATACAACTGATAGCCTAGAGGAGAGACAGCAATGTACAAAGAACTATAGCTAATTATTCATACAACTGATAGCCTAGAGGAGAGACAGCAATGTACAAAGAACTATAGCTAATTATTCATACAACTGATAGCCTAGAGAGAGAGACAGCAATGTACAAAGAACTATAGCTAATTATTCATACAACTGATAGCCTAGAGGAGAGACAGCAATGTACAAAGAACTATAGCTAATTATTCATACAACTGATAGCCTAGAGGAGAGACAGCAATGTACAAAGAACTATAGCTAATTATTCATACAACTGATAGCCTAGAGGAGAGACAGCAATGTACAAAGAACTATAGCTAATTATTCATACAACTGATAGCCTAGAGGAGAGACAGCAATGTACAAAGAACTATAGCTAATTATTCATACAACTGATAGCCTAGAGGAGAGACAGCAATGTACAAAGAACTATAGCTAATTATTCATACAACTGATAGCCTAGAGGGAGAGACAGCAATGTACAAAGAACTATAGCTAATTATTCATACAACTGATAGCCTAGAGGAGAGACAGCAATGTACAAAGAACTATAGCTAATTATTCATACAACTGATAGCCTAGAGGAGAGACAGCAATGTACAAAGAACTATAGCTAATTATTCATACAACTGATAGCCTAGAGGAGAGACAGCAATGTACAAAGAACTATAGCTAATTATTCATACAACTGATAGCCTAGAGGAGAGACAGCAATGTACAAAGAACTATAGCTAATTATTCATACAACTGATAGCCTAGAGGAGAGACAGCAATGTACAAAGAACTATAGCTAATTATTCATACAACTGATAGCCTAGAGGAAGAGACAGCAATGTACAAAGAACTATAGCTAATTATTCATACAACTGATAGCCTAGAGGAGAGACAGCAATGTACAAAGAACTATAGCTAATTATTCATACAACTGATAGCCTAGAGGAGAGACAGCAATGTACAAAGAACTATAGCTAATTATTCATACAACTGATAGCCTAGAGGAAGAGACAGCAATGTACAAAGAACTATAGCTAATTATTCATACAACTGATAGCCTAGAGGAGAGACAGCAATGTACAAAGAACTATAGCTAATTATTCATACAACTGATAGCCTAGAGGAGAGACAGCAATGTACAAAGAACTATAGCTAATTATTCATACAACTGATAGCCTAGAGGAGAGACAGCAATGTACAAAGAACTATAGCTAATTATTCATACAACTGATAGCCTAGAGGAGAGACAGCAATGTACAAAGAACTATAGCTAATTATTCATACAACTGATAGCCTAGAGGAGAGACAGCAATGTACAAAGAACTATAGCTAATTATTCATACAACTGACAGCCTAAAGGGAGACAGCAATGTACAAAGAACTATATCTAATTATTCATACAACTGATAGCCTAGAGGAGAGACAGCAATGTACAAAGAACTATAGCTAATTATTCATACAACTGATAGCCTAGAGGAGAGACAGCAATGTACAAAGAACTATAGCTAATTATTCATACAACTGATAGCCTAGAGGAGAGACAGCAATGTACAAAGAACTATAGCTAATTATTCATACAACTGATAGCCTAGAGGAGAGACAGCAATGTACAAAGAACTATAGCTAATTATTCATACAACTGATAGCCTAGAGGAGAGACAGCAATGTACAAAGAACTATAGCTAATTATTCATACAACTGATAGCCTAGAGGAGAGACAGCAATGTACAAAGAACTATAGCTAATTATTCATACAACTGATAGCCTAGAGGAGAGACAGCAATGTACAAAGAACTATAGCTAATTATTCATACAACTGATAGCCTAGAGGAGAGACAGCAATGTACAAAGAACTATAGCTAATTATTCATACAACTGATAGCCTAGAGGAAAGACAGCAATGTACAAAGAACTATAGCTAATTATTCATACAACTGATAGCCTAGAGGAGAGACAGCAATGTACAAAGAACTATAGCTAATTATTCATACAACTGATAGCCTAGAGGAGAGACAGCAATGTACAAAGAACTATAGCTAATTATTCATACAACTGATAGCCTAGAGGAGAGACAGCAATGTACAAAGAACTATAGCTAATTATTCATACAACTGATAGCCTAGAGGAGAGACAGCAATGTACAAAGAACTATAGCTAATTATTCATACAACTGATAGCCTAGAGGAGAGACAGCAATGTACAAAGAACTATAGCTAATTATTCATACAACTGATAGCCTAGAGGAGAGACAGCAATGTACAAAGAACTATAGCTAATTATTCATACAACTGATAGACTAGAGGAAGAACAGCAATGTACAAAGAACTATAGCTAATTATTCATACAACTGATAGCCTAGAGGAGAGACAGCAATGTACAAAGAACTATAGCTAATTATTCATACAACTGATAGCCTAGAGGAAGAGACAGCAATGTACAAAGAACTATAGCTAATTATTCATACAACTGATAGCCTAGAGGAGAGACAGCAATGTACAAAGAACTATAGCTAATTATTCATACAACTGATAGCCTAGAGGGAGAGACAGCAATGTACAAAGAACTATAGCTAATTATTCATACAACTGATAGCCTAGAGGAGAGACAGCAATGTACAAAGAACTATAGCTAATTATTCATACAACTGATAGCCTAGAGGAAAGACAGCAATGTACAAAGAACTATAGCTAATTATTCATACAACTGATAGCCTAGAGGAGAGACAGCAATGTACAAAGAACTATAGCTAATTATTCATACAACTGATAGCCTAGAGGAGAGACAGCAATGTACAAAGAACTATAGCTAATTATTCATACAACTGATAGCCTAGAGGAGAGACAGCAATGTACAAAGAACTATAGCTAATTATTCATACAACTGATAGCCTAGAGGAGAGACAGCAATGTACAAAGAACTATAGCTAATTATTCATACAACTGATAGCCTAGAGGAGAGACAGCAATGTACAAAGAACTATAGCTAATTATTCATACAACTGATAGCCTAGAGGAGAGACAGCAATGTACAAAGAACTATAGCTAATTATTCATACAACTGATAGCCTAGAGGAGAGACAGCAATGTACAAAGAACTATAGCTAATTATTCATACAACTGATAGCCTAGAGGAGAGACAGCAATGTACAAAGAACTATAGCTAATTATTCATACAACTGATAGCCTAGAGGAGAGACAGCAATGTACAAAGAACTATAGCTAATTATTCATACAACTGATAGCCTAGAGGAGAGACAGCAATGTACAAAGAACTATAGCTAATTATTCATACAACTGATAGCCTAGAGGAGAGACAGCAATGTACAAAGAACTATAGCTAATTATTCATACAACTGATAGCCTAGAGGAGAGACAGCAATGTACAAAGAACTATAGCTAATTATTCATACAACTGATAGCCTAGAGGAGAGACAGCAATGTACAAAGAACTATAGCTAATTATTCATACAACTGATAGCCTAGAGGAGAGACAGCAATGTACAAAGAACTATAGCTAATTATTCATACAACTGATAGCCTAGAGGAGAGACAGCAATGTACAAAGAACTATAGCTAATTATTCATACAACTGATAGCCTAGAGGAGAGACAGCAATGTACAAAGAACTATAGCTAATTATTCATACAACTGATAGCCTAGAGGAGAGACAGCAATGTACAAAGAACTATAGCTAATTATTCATACAACTGATAGCCTAGAGGAGAGACAGCAATGTACAAAGAACTATAGCTAATTATTCATACAACTGATAGCCTAGAGGAAAGACAGCAATGTACAAAGAACTATAGCTAATTATTCATACAACTGATAGCCTAGAGGAGAGACAGCAATGTACAAAGAACTATAGCTAATTATTCATACAACTGATAGCCTAGAGGAGAGACAGCAATGTACAAAGAACTATAGCTAATTATTCATACAACTGATAGCCTAGAGGAGAGACAGCAATGTACAAAGAACTATAGCTAATTATTCATACAACTGATAGCCTAGAGGAGAGACAGCAATGTACAAAGAACTATAGCTAATTATTCATAAAATTGATGGCCTAGAGGAGAGGCAGAAATGTACAAAGAAGTATAGCTAATTATTCATACAACTGACAGCCTAGAGAGGAGACAGCAATGTACAAAGAACTATAGTTAATTATTCATACAACTGATAGCCTAGAGAGAGAGACAGCAATGTACAAAGAACTATAGCTAATTATTCATACAACTGATAGCCTAGAGGAGAGACAGCAATGTACAAAGAACTATAGCTAATTATTCATACAACTGATAGCCTAGAGGAGAGACAGCAATGTACAAAGAACTATAGCTAATTATTCATACAACTGATAGCCTAGAGGAGAGACAGCAATGTACAAAGAACTATAGCTAATTATTCATACAACTGATAGCCTAGAGGAGAGACAGCAATGTACAAAGAACTATAGCTAATTATTCATACAACTGATAGCCTAGAGGAGAGACAGCAATGTACAAAGAACTATAGCTAATTATTCATACAACTGATAGCCTAGAGGAGAGACAGCAATGTACAAAGAACTATAGCTAATTATTCATACAACTGATAGCCTAGAGGAAAGACAGCAATGTACAAAGAACTATAGCTAATTATTCATACAACTGATAGCCTAGAGGAGAGACAGCAATGTACAAAGAACTATAGCTAATTATTCATACAACTGATAGCCTAGAGGAGAGACAGCAATGTACAAAGAACTATAGCTAATTATTCATACAACTGATAGCCTAGAGGAGAGACAGCAATGTACAAAGAACTATAGCTAATTATTCATACAACTGATAGCCTAGAGGAGAGACAGCAATGTACAAAGAACTATAGCTAATTATTCATACAACTGATAGCCTAGAGGAGAGACAGCAATGTACAAAGAACTATAGCTAATTATTCATACAACTGATAGCCTAGAGGAGAGACAGCAATGTACAAAGAACTATAGCTAATTATTCATACAACTGATAGCCTAGAGGAAGAGACAGCAATGTACAAAGAACTATAGCTAATTATTCATACAACTGATAGCCTAGAGGAGAGACAGCAATGTACAAAGAACTATAGCTAATTATTCATACAACTGATAGCCTAGAGGAGAGACAGCAATGTACAAAGAACTATAGCTAATTATTCATACAACTGATAGCCTAGAGGAGAGAGACAGCAATGTACAAAGAACTATAGCTAATTATTCATACAACTGATAGCCTAGAGGAGAGACAGCAATGTACAAAGAACTATAGCTAATTATTCATACAACTGATAGCCTAGAGGAAGAGACAGCAATGTACAAAGAACTATAGCTAATTATTCATACAACTGATAGCCTAGAGGAGAGACAGCAATGTACAAAGAACTATAGCTAATTATTCATACAACTGATAGCCTAGAGGAGAGACAGCAATGTACAAAGAACTATAGCTAATTATTCATACAACTGATAGCCTAGAGGAGAGACAGCAATGTACAAAGAACTATAGCTAATTATTCATACAACTGATAGCCTAGAGGAGAGACAGCAATGTACAAAGAACTATAGCTAATTATTCATACAACTGATAGCCTAGAGGAGAGACAGCAATGTACAAAGAACTATAGCTAATTATTCATACAACTGATAGCCTAGAGGAGAGACAGCAATGTACAAAGAACTATAGCTAATTATTCATACAACTGATAGCCTAGAGGAGAGACAGCAATGTACAAAGAACTATAGCTAATTATTCATACAACTGATAGCCTAGAGGAGAGACAGCAATGTACAAAGAACTATAGCTAATTATTCATACAACTGATAGCCTAGAGGAGAGACAGCAATGTACAAAGAACTATAGCTAATTATTCATACAACTGATAGCCTAGAGGAGAGACAAATGTACAAAGAACTATAGCTAATTATTCATACAACTGATAGCCTAGAGGAGAGACAGCAATGTACAAAGAACTATAGCTAATTATTCATACAACTGATAGCCTAGAGGAAAGACAGCAATGTACAAAGAACTATAGCTAATTATTCATACAACTGATAGCCTAGAGGAGAGACAGCAATGTACAAAGAACTATAGCTAATTATTCATACAACTGATAGCCTAGAGGAGAGACAGCAATGTACAAAGAACTATAGCTAATTATTCATACAACTGATAGCCTAGAGGAGAGAGACAGCAATGTACAAAGAACTATAGCTAATTATTCATACAACTGATAGCCTAGAGGAGAGACAGCAATGTACAAAGAACTATAGCTAATTATTCATACAACTGATAGCCTAGAGGAGAGACAGCAATGTACAAAGAACTATAGCTAATTATTCATACAACTGATAGCCTAGAGGAGAGACAGCAATGTACAAAGAACTATAGCTAATTATTCATACAACTGATAGCCTAGAGGAGAGACAGCAATGTACAAAGAACTATAGCTAATTATTCATACAACTGATAGCCTAGAGGAGAGACAGCAATGTACAAAGAACTATAGCTAATTATTCATACAACTGATAGCCTAGAGAGGAGAGACAGCAATGTACAAAGAACTATAGCTAATTATTCATACAACTGATAGCCTAGAGGAGAGACAGCAATGTACAAAGAACTATAGCTAATTATTCATACAACTGATAGCCTAGAGGAGAGACAGCAATGTACAAAGAACTATAGCTAATTATTCATACAACTGATAGCCTAGAGGAGAGACAGCAATGTACAAAGAACTATAGCTAATTATTCATACAACTGATAGCCTAGAGGGAGAGACAGCAATGTACAAAGAACTATAGCTAATTATTCATACAACTGATAGCCTAGAGGAGAGACAGCAATGTACAAAGAACTATAGCTAATTATTCATACAACTGATAGCCTAGAGGAGAGACAGCAATGTACAAAGAACTATAGCTAATTATTCATACAACTGATAGCCTAGAGGAGAGACAGCAATGTACAAAGAACTATAGCTAATTATTCATACAACTGATAGCCTAGAGGAGAGACAGCAATGTACAAAGAACTATAGCTAATTATTCATACAACTGATAGCCTAGAGGAGAGACAGCAATGTACAAAGAACTATAGCTAATTATTCATACAACTGATAGCCTAGAGGAGAGACAGCAATGTACAAAGAACTATAGCTAATTATTCATACAACTGATAGCCTAGAGGAGAGACAGCAATGTACAAAGAACTATAGCTAATTATTCATACAACTGATAGCCTAGAGGGAGAGACAGCAATGTACAAAGAACTATAGCTAATTATTCATACAACTGATAGCCTAGAGGAGAGACAGCAATGTACAAAGAACTATAGCTAATTATTCATACAACTGATAGCCTAGAGGAGAGACAGCAATGTACAAAGAACTATAGCTAATTATTCATACAACTGATAGCCTAGAGGAGAGACAGCAATGTACAAAGAACTATAGCTAATTATTCATACAACTGATAGCCTAGAGGAGAGACAGCAATGTACAAAGAACTATAGCTAATTATTCATACAACTGATAGCCTAGAGGAGAGACAGCAATGTACAAAGAACTATAGCTAATTATTCATACAACTGATAGCCTAGAGGAGAGACAGCAATGTACAAAGAACTATAGCTAATTATTCATACAACTGATAGCCTAGAGGAGAGACAGCAATGTACAAAGAACTATAGCTAATTATTCATACAACTGATAGCCTAGAGGAGAGACAGCAATGTACAAAGAACTATAGCTAATTATTCATACAACTGATAGCCTAGAGGAGAGACAGCAATGTACAAAGAACTATAGCTAATTATTCATACAACTGATAGCCTAGAGGAGAGACAGCAATGTACAAAGAACTATAGCTAATTATTCATACAACTGATAGCCTAGAGGAGAGACAGCAATGTACAAAGAACTATAGCTAATTATTCATACAACTGATAGCCTAGAGGAGAGACAGCAATGTACAAAGAACTATAGCTAATTATTCATACAACTGATAGCCTAGAGGGAGAGACAGCAATGTACAAAGAACTATAGCTAATTATTCATACAACTGATAGCCTAGAGGAGAGACAGCAATGTACAAAGAACTATAGCTAATTATTCAT
Organism: Tachypleus tridentatus; assembly: GCF_004210375.1. Lineage (NCBI taxonomy): Eukaryota > Metazoa > Arthropoda > Merostomata > Xiphosura > Limulidae > Tachypleus > Tachypleus tridentatus. Next base: position 141,130,266 of record NC_134837.1, read on the forward strand.
ACAACTGATAGCCTAGAGGAGAGACAGCAATGTACAAAGAACTATAGCTAATTATTCATACAACAACTGATAGCCATACAAGGAGAGACAGCAATGTACAAAGAACTATAGCTAATTATTCATACAACTGATAGCCTAGAGGAGAGACAGCAATGTACAAAGAACTATAGCTAATTATTCATACAACTGATAGCCTAGAGGAGAGACAGCAATGTACAAAGAACTATAGCTAATTATTCATACAACTGATAGCCTAGAGGAGAGACAGCAATGTACAAAGAACTATAGCTAATTATTCATACAACTGATAGCCTAGAGGAGAGACAGCAATGTACAAAGAACTATAGCTAATTATTCATACAACTGATAGCCTAGAGGAGAGACAGCAATGTACAAAGAACTATAGCTAATTATTCATACAACTGATAGCCTAGAGGAAGAGACAGCAATGTACAAAGAACTATAGCTAATTATTCATACAACTGATAGCCTAGAGGAGAGACAGCAATGTACAAAGAACTATAGCTAATTATTCATACAACTGATAGCCTAGAGGAGAGACAGCAATGTACAAAGAACTATAGCTAATTATTCATACAACTGATAGCCTAGAGAGAGAGACAGCAATGTACAAAGAACTATAGCTAATTATTCATACAACTGATAGCCTAGAGGAGAGACAGCAATGTACAAAGAACTATAGCTAATTATTCATACAACTGATAGCCTAGAGGAGAGACAGCAATGTACAAAGAACTATAGCTAATTATTCATACAACTGATAGCCTAGAGGAGAGACAGCAATGTACAAAGAACTATAGCTAATTATTCATACAACTGATAGCCTAGAGGAGAGACAGCAATGTACAAAGAACTATAGCTAATTATTCATACAACTGATAGCCTAGAGGAGAGACAGCAATGTACAAAGAACTATAGCTAATTATTCATACAACTGATAGCCTAGAGGAGAGACAGCAATGTACAAAGAACTATAGCTAATTATTCATACAACTGATAGCCTAGAGGAGAGACAGCAATGTACAAAGAACTATAGCTAATTATTCATACAACTGATAGCCTAGAGGAGAGACAGCAATGTACAAAGAACTATAGCTAATTATTCATACAACTGATAGCCTAGAGGAGAGACAGCAATGTACAAAGAACTATAGCTAATTATTCATACAACTGATAGCCTAGAGGAGAGACAGCAATGTACAAAGAACTATAGCTAATTATTCATACAACTGATAGCCTAGAGGAGAGACAGCAATGTACAAAGAACTATAGCTAATTATTCATACAACTGATAGCCTAGAGGAGAGACAGCAATGTACAAAGAACTATAGCTAATTATTCATACAACTGATAGCCTAGAGGAGAGACAGCAATGTACAAAGAACTATAGCTAATTATTCATACAACTGATAGCCTAGAGAGGAGAGACAGCAATGTACAAAGAACTATAGCTAATTATTCATACAACTGATAGCCTAGAGGAGAGACAGCAATGTACAAAGAACTATAGCTAATTATTCATACAACTGATAGCCTAGAGGAAAGACAGCAATGTACAAAGAACTATAGCTAATTATTCATACAACTGATAGCCTAGAGGGAGAGACAGCAATGTACAAAGAACTATAGCTAATTATTCATACAACTGATAGCCTAGAGGAGAGACAGCAATGTACAAAGAACTATAGCTAATTATTCATACAACTGATAGCCTAGAGGAGAGACAGCAATGTACAAAGAACTATAGCTAATTATTCATACAACTGATAGCCTAGAGGAGAGACAGCAATGTACAAAGAACTATAGCTAATTATTCATACAACTGATAGCCTAAAGGGAGACAGCAATGTACAAAGAACTATATCTAATTATTCATACAACTGATAGCCTAGAGGAGAGACAGCAATGTACAAAGAACTATAGCTAATTATTCATACAACTGATAGCCTAGAGGAGAGACAGCAATGTACAAAGAACTATAGCTAATTATTCATACAACTGATAGCCTAGAGGAGAGACAGCAATGTACAAAGAACTATAGCTAATTATTCATACAACTGATAGCCTAGAGGAGAGACAGCAATGTACAAAGAACTATAGCTAATTATTCATACAACTGATAGCCTAGAGGAGAGACAGCAATGTACAAAGAACTATAGCTAATTATTCATACAACTGATAGCCTAGAGGAGAGACAGCAATGTACAAAGAACTATAGCTAATTATTCATACAACTGATAGCCTAGAGGAAAGACAGCAATGTACAAAGAACTATAGCTAATTATTCATACAACTGATAGCCTAGAGGAGAGACAGCAATGTACAAAGAACTATAGCTAATTATTCATACAACTGATAGCCTAGAGGAGAGACAGCAATGTACAAAGAACTATAGCTAATTATTCATACAACTGATAGCCTAGAGGAGAGACAGCAATGTACAAAGAACTATAGCTAATTATTCATACAACTGATAGCCTAGAGGAGAGACAGCAATGTACAAAGAACTATAGCTAATTATTCATACAACTGATAGCCTAGAGGAGAGACAGCAATGTACAAAGAACTATAGCTAATTATTCATACAACTGATAGCCTAGAGGAGAGACAGCAATGTACAAAGAACTATAGCTAATTATTCATACAACTGATAGCCTAGAGGGAGAGACAGCAATGTACAAAGAACTATAGCTAATTATTCATACAACTGATAGCCTAGAGGAGAGACAGCAATGTACAAAGAACTATAGCTAATTATTCATACAACTGATAGCCTAGAGGAGAGACAGCAATGTACAAAGAACTATAGCTAATTATTCATACAACTGATAGCCTAGAGGAGAGACAGCAATGTACAAAGAACTATAGCTAATTATTCATACAACTGATAGCCTAGAGGAGAGACAGCAATGTACAAAGAACTATAGCTAATTATTCATACAACTGATAGCCTAGAGGAGAGACAGCAATGTACAAAGAACTATAGCTAATTATTCATACAACTGATAGCCTAGAGGGAGAGACAGCAATGTACAAAGAACTATAGCTAATTATTCATACAACTGATAGCCTAGAGGAGAGACAGCAATGTACAAAGAACTATAGCTAATTATTCATACAACTGATAGCCTAGAGGAGAGACAGCAATGTACAAAGAACTATAGCTAATTATTCATACAACTGATAGCCTAGAGGAGAGACAGCAATGTACAAAGAACTATAGCTAATTATTCATACAACTGATAGCCTAGAGGGAGAGACAGCAATGTACAAAGAACTATAGCTAATTATTCATACAACTGATAGCCTAGAGGAGAGACAGCAATGTACAAAGAACTATAGCTAATTATTCATACAACTGATAGCCTAGAGGAGAGACAGCAATGTACAAAGAACTATAGCTAATTATTCATACAACTGATAGCCTAGAGGAGAGACAGCAATGTACAAAGAACTATAGCTAATTATTCATACAACTGATAGCCTAGAGGAGAGACAGCAATGTACAAAGAACTATAGCTAATTATTCATACAACTGATAGCCTAGAGGAGAGACAGCAATGTACAAAGAACTATAGCTAATTATTCATACAACTGATAGCCTAGAGGAAGAGACAGCAATGTACAAAGAACTATAGCTAATTATTCATACAACTGATAGCCTAGAGGAGAGACAGCAATGTACAAAGAACTATAGCTAATTATTCATACAACTGATAGCCTAGAGGAGAGACAGCAATGTACAAAGAACTATAGCTAATTATTCATACAACTGATAGCCTAGAGGAGAGACAGCAATGTACAAAGAACTATAGCTAATTATTCATACAACTGATAGCCTAGAGGAGAGACAGCAATGTACAAAGAACTATAGCTAATTATTCATACAACTGATAGCCTAGAGGAGAGACAGCAATGTACAAAGAACTATAGCTAATTATTCATACAACTGATAGCCTAGAGGAGAGACAGCAATGTACAAAGAACTATAGCTAATTATTCATACAACTGATAGCCTAGAGGGAGAGACAGCAATGTACAAAGAACTATAGCTAATTATTCATACAACTGAAGGCCAAGAGGAGAAACAGTATTGTACAAAGAACTATAGCTAATTATTCATACAACTGATAGCCTAAAGAGAAACAGCAATGTATAAAGAATAATATCTAATTATTCATACAACTGATAGCTTTGACGAGAGACAGCAATGTACAAAGAACTATAGCTAATTATTCATACAACTGATAGCCTAGAGGAGAGACAGCAATGTACAAAGAACTATAGCTAATTATTCATACAACTGATAGCCTAGAGGAGAGACAGCAATGTACAAAGAACTATAGCTAATTATTCATAAAATTGATGGCCTAGAGGAGAGGCAGCAATGTACAAAGAAGTATAGCTAATTATTCATACAACTGATAGCCTAGAGGGAGAGACAGCAATGTACAAAGAACTATAGCTAATTATTCATACAACTGATAGCCTAGAGGAGAGACAGCAATGTACAAAGAACTATAGCTAATTATTCATACAACTGATAGCCTAGAGGAGAGACAGCAATGTACAAAGAACTATAGCTAATTATTCATACAACTGATAGCCTAGAGGAGAGACAGCAATGTACAAAGAACTATAGCTAATTATTCATACAACTGATAGCCTAGAGGAAGAGACAGCAATGTACAAAGAACTATAGCTAATTATTCATACAACTGATAGCCTAGAGGAGAGACAGCAATGTACAAAGAACTATAGCTAATTATTCATACAACTGATAGCCTAGAGGAGAGACAGCAATGTACAAAGAACTATAGCTAATTATTCATACAACTGATAGCCTAGAGGAGAGACAGCAATGTACAAAGAACTATAGCTAATTATTCATACAACTGATAGCCTAGAGGAGAGACAGCAATGAACAAAGAACTATAGCTAATTATTCATACAACTGATAGCCTAGAGGAGAGACAGCAATGTACAAAGAACTATAGCTAATTATTCATACAACTGATAGCCTAGAGGGAAGACAGCAATGTACAAAGAACTATAGCTAATTATTCATACAACTGATAGCCTAGAGGAGAGACAGCAATGTACAAAGAACTATAGCTAATTATTCATACAACTGATAGCCTAGAGGGAGAGACAGCAATGTACAAAGAACTATAGCTAATTATTCATACAACTGATAGCCTAGAGGAGAGACAGCAATGTACAAAGAACTATAGCTAATTATTCATACAACTGATAGCCTAGAGGAGAGACAGCAATGTACAAAGAACTATAGCTAATTATTCATACAACTGATAGCCTAGAGGAGAGACAGCAATGTACAAAGAACTATAGCTAATTATTCATACAACTGATAGCCTAGAGGAGAGACAGCAATGTACAAAGAACTATAGCTAATTATTCATACAACTGATAGCCTAGAGGAGAGACAGCAATGTACAAAGAACTATAGCTAATTATTCATACAACTGATAGCCTAGAGGAGAGACAGCAATGTACAAAGAACTATAGCTAATTATTCATACAACTGATAGCCTAGAGGAAGAGACAGCAATGTACAAAGAACTATAGCTAATTATTCATACAACTGATAGCCTAGAGGAGAGACAGCAATGTACAAAGAACTATAGCTAATTATTCATACAACTGATAGCCTAGAGGAGAGACAGCAATGTACAAAGAACTATAGCTAATTATTCATACAACTGATAGCCTAGAGGAGAGACAGCAATGTACAAAGAACTATAGCTAATTATTCATACAACTGATAGCCTAGAGGAGAGACAGCAATGTACAAAGAACTATAGCTAATTATTCATACAACTGATAGCCTAGAGGAGAGACAGCAATGTACAAAGAACTATAGCTAATTATTCATACAACTGATAGCCTAGAGGAGAGACAGCAATGTACAAAGAACTATAGCTAATTATTCATACAACTGATAGCCTAGAGAGAGAGACAGCAATGTACAAAGAACTATAGCTAATTATTCATACAACTGATAGCCTAGAGGAGAGACAGCAATGTACAAAGAACTATAGCTAATTATTCATACAACTGATAGCCTAGAGGAGAGACAGCAATGTACAAAGAACTATAGCTAATTATTCATACAACTGATAGCCTAGAGGAGAGACAGCAATGTACAAAGAACTATAGCTAATTATTCATACAACTGATAGCCTAGAGGAGAGACAGCAATGTACAAAGAACTATAGCTAATTATTCATACAACTGATAGCCTAGAGGAGAGACAGCAATGTACAAAGAACTATAGCTAATTATTCATACAACTGATAGCCTAGAGGAGAGACAGCAATGTACAAAGAACTATAGCTAATTATTCATACAACTGATAGCCTAGAGGAGAGACAGCAATGTACAAAGAACTATAGCTAATTATTCATACAACTGATAGCCTAGAGGAGAGACAGCAATGTACAAAGAACTATAGCTAATTATTCATACAACTGATAGCCTAGAGGAGAGACAGCAATGTACAAAGAACTATAGCTAATTATTCATACAACTGATAGCCTAGAGGAGAGACAGCAATGTACAAAGAACTATAGCTAATTATTCATACAACTGATAGCCTAGAGGAAGAGACAGCAATGTACAAAGAACTATAGCTAATTATTCATACAACTGATAGCCTAGAGGAGAGACAGCAATGTACAAAGAACTATAGCTAATTATTCATACAACTGATAGCCTAGAGAGGAGAGACAGCAATGTACAAAGAACTATAGCTAATTATTCATACAACTGATAGCCTAGAGGAGAGACAGCAATGTACAAAGAACTATAGCTAATTATTCATACAACTGATAGCCTCAAACAATGTACAAAGAACTATAGCTAATTATTCATACAACTGATAGCCTAGAGGAGAGACAGCAATGTACAAAGAACTATAGCTAATTATTCATACAACTGATAGCCTAGAGGAGAGACAGCAATGTACAAAGAACTATAGCTAATTATTCATACAACTGATAGCCTAGAGGAGAGACAGCAATGTACAAAGAACTATAGCTAATTATTCATACAACTGATAGCCTAGAGGAGAGACAGCAATGTACAAAGAACTATAGCTAATTATTCATACAACTGATAGCCTAGAGGAGAGACAGCAATGTACAAAGAACTATAGCTAAATTATTCATACAACAGCAATGTGAACTATAGCCTAGCCTAGAGGAGAGACAGCAATGTACAAAGAACTATAGCTAATTATTCATACAACTGATAGCCTAGAGGAGAGACAGCAATGTACAAAGAACTATAGCTAATTATTCATACAACTGATAGCCTAGAGGAGAGACAGCAATGTACAAAGAACTATAGCTAATTATTCATACAACTGATAGCCTAGAGGAGAGAGAGCAATGTACAAAGAACTATAGCTAATTATTCATACAACTGATAGCCTAGAGGAGAGACAGCAATGTACAAAGAACTATAGCTAATTATTCATACAACTGATAGCCTAGAGGAGAGACAGCAATGTACAAAGAACTATAGCTAATTATTCATACAACTGATAGCCTAGAGGAGAGACAGCAATGTACAAAGAACTATAGCTAATTATTCATACAACTGATAGCCTAGAGGAGAGACAGCAATGTACAAAGAACTATAGCTAATTATTCATACAACTGATAGCCTAGAGGAGAGACAGCAATGTACAAAGAACTATAGCTAATTATTCATACAACTGATAGCCTAGAGGAGAGACAGCAATGTACAAAGAACTATAGCTAATTATTCATACAACTGATAGCCTAGAGGAGAGACAGCAATGTACAAAGAACTATAGCTAATTATTCATACAACTGATAGCCTAGAGGAGAGACAGCAATGTACAAAGAACTATAGCTAATTATTCATACAACTGATAGCCTAGAGGAGAGACAGCAATGTACAAAGAACTATAGCTAATTATTCATACAACTGATAGCCTAGAGGAGAGACAGCAATGTACAAAGAACTATAGCTAATTATTCATACAACTGATAGCCTAGAGGAGAGACAGCAATGTACAAAGAACTATAGCTAATTATTCATACAACTGATAGCCTAGAGGAGAGACAGCAATGTACAAAGAACTATAGCTAATTATTCATACAACTGATAGCCTAGAGGAAGAGACAGCAATGTACAAAGAACTATAGCTAATTATTCATACAACTGATAGCCTAGAGGAGAGACAGCAATGTACAAAGAACTATAGCTAATTATTCATACAACTGATAGCCTAGAGGAGAGACAGCAATGTACAAAGAACTATAGCTAATTATTCATACAACTGATAGCCTAGAGGAGAGACAGCAATGTACAAAGAACTATAGCTAATTATTCATACAACTGATAGCCTAGAGGAGAGACAGCAATGTACAAAGAACTATAGCTAATTATTCATACAACTGATAGCCTAGAGGAGAGACAGCAATGTACAAAGAACTATAGCTAATTATTCATACAACTGATAGCCTAGAGGAGAGACAGCAATGTACAAAGAACTATAGCTAATTATTCATACAACTGATAGCCTAGAGGAAGAGACAGCAATGTACAAAGAACTATAGCTAATTATTCATACAACTGATAGCCTAGAGGAGAGACAGCAATGTACAAAGAACTATAGCTAATTATTCATACAACTGATAGCCTAGAGGAGAGACAGCAATGTACAAAGAACTATAGCTAATTATTCATACAACTGATAGCCTAGAGGGAGAGACAGCAATGTACAAAGAACTATAGCTAATTATTCATACAACTGATAGCCTAGAGGAGAGACAGCAATGTACAAAGAACTATAGCTAATTATTCATACAACTGATAGCCTAGAGGAGAGACAGCAATGTACAAAGAACTATAGCTAATTATTCATACAACTGATAGCCTAGAGGAGAGACAGTAATGTACAAAGAACTATAGCTAATTATTCATACAACTGATAGCCTAGAAAGGAGACAGCAATGTACAAAGAACTATAGCTAATTATTCATACAACTGATAGCCTAGAGGAGAGACAGCAATGTACAAAGAACTATAGCTAATTATTTATACAACTGATAGCCTAGAGGGAGAGACAGCAATGTACAAAGAACTATAGCTAATTATTCATACAACTGATAGCCTAGAGGAGAGACAGCAATGTACAAAGAACTATAGCTAATTATTCATACAACTGATAGCCTAGAGGAGAGACAGCAATGTACAAAGAACTATAGCTAATTATTCATACAACTGATAGCCTAGAGGAGAGACAGCAATGTACAAGAACTATAGCTAATTATTCATACAACTGATAGCCTAGAGGAGAGACAGCAATGTACAAAGAACTATAGCTAATTATTCATACAACTGATAGCCTAGAGGAGAGACAGCAATGTACAAAGAACTATAGCTAATTATTCATACAACTGATAGCCTAGAGGAGAGACAGCAATGTACAAAGAACTATAGCTAATTATTCATACAACTGATAGCCTAGAGGAGAGACAGCAATGTACAAAGAACTATAGCTAATTATTCATACAACTGATAGCCTAGAGGAGAGACAGCAATGTACAAAGAACTATAGCTAATTATTCATACAACTGATAGCCTAGAGGAGAGACAGCAATGTACAAAGAACTATAGCTAATTATTCATACAACTGATAGCCTAGAGGAGAGACAGCAATGTACAAAGAACTATAGCTAATTATTCATACAACTGATAGCCTAAAGAGAAACAGCAATGTATAAAGAATAATAGCTAATTATTCATACAACTGATAGCCTAGAGGAGAGACAGTATTGTACAAAGAACTATAGCTAATTATTCATACAACTGATAGCCTAGAGGAGAGACAGCAATGTACAAAGAACTATAGCTAATTATTCATACAACTGATAGCCTAGAGGAGAGACAGCAATGTACAAAGAACTATAGCTAATTATTCATACAACTGATAGCCTAGAGGAGAGACAGCAATGTACAAAGAACTATAGCTAATTATTCATACAACTGATAGCCTAGAGGAGAGACAGCAATGTACAAAGAACTATAGCTAATTATTCATACAACTGATAGCCTAGAGGAGAGACAGCAATGTACAAAGAACTATAGCTAATTATTCATACAACTGATAGCCTAGAGGAGAGACAGCAATGTACAAAGAACTATAGCTAATTATTCATACAACTGATAGCCTAGAGGAGAGACAGCAATGTACAAAGAACTATAGCTAATTATTCATACAACTGATAGCCTAGAGGAGAGACAGCAATGTACAAAGAACTATAGCTAATTATTCATACAACTGATAGCCTAGAGGAGAGACAGCAATGTACAAAGAACTATAGCTAATTATTCATACAACTGATAGCCTAGAGGAGAGACAGCAATGTACAAAGAACTATAGCTGATTATTCATACAACTGAAAGCCAAGAGGAGAGACAGCAATGTACAAAGAACTATAGCTAATTATTCATACAACTGATAGCCTAAAGAGAAACAGCAATGTATAAAGAATAATAGCTAATTATTTATACAACTGATAGCCTAGAGGAGAGACAGTATTGTACAAAGAACTATAGCTAATTATTCATACAACTGATAGCCTAGAGGAGAGACAGCAATGTACAAAGAACTATAGCTAATTATTCATACAACTGATAGCCTAGAGGAGAGACAGCAATGTACAAAGAACTATAGCTAATTATTCATACAACTGATAGCCTAGAGGAGAGACAGCAATGTACAAAGAACTATAGCTAATTATTCATACAACTGATAGCCTAGAGGAGAGACAGCAATGTACAAAGAACTATAGCTAATTATTCATACAACTGATAGCCTAGAGGAGAGACAGCAATGTACAAAGAACTATAGCTAATTATTCATACAACTGATAGCCTAGAGGAAGAGACAGCAATGTACAAAGAACTATACCTAATTATTCATACAACTGATAGCCTAGAGGAGAGACAGCAATGTACAAAGAACTATAGCTAATTATTCATACAACTGATAGCCTAGAGGAGAGACAGCAATGTACAAAGAACTATAGCTAATTATTCATACAACTGATAGCCTAGAGGAGAGACAGCAATGTACAAAGAACTATAGCTAATTATTCATACAACTGATAGCCTAGAGGAGAGACAGCAATGTACAAAGAACTATAGCTAATTATTCATACAACTGATAGCCTAGAGGAAGAGACAGCAATGTACAAAGAACTATAGCTAATTATTCATACAACTGATAGCCTAGAGGAGAGACAGCAATGTACAAAGAACTATAGCTAATTATTCATACAACTGATAGCCTAGAGGAGAGACAGCAATGTACAAAGAACTATAGCTAATTATTCATACAACTGATAGCCTAGAGGAGAGACAGCAATGTACAAAGAACTATAGCTAATTATTCATACAACTGATAGCCTAGAGGAGAGACAGCAATGTACAAAGAACTATAGCTAATTATTCATACAACTGATAGCCTAGAGGAGAGACAGCAATGTACAAAGAACTATAGCTAATTATTCATACAACTGATAGCCTAGAGGAGAGACAGCAATGTACAAAGAACTATAGCTAATTATTCATACAACTGATAGCCTAGAGGAGAGACAGCAATGTACAAAGAACTATAGCTAATTATTCATACAACTGATAGCCTAGAGGAGAGACAGCAATGTACAAAGAACTATAGCTAATTATTCATACAACTGATAGCCTAGAGGAGAGACAGCAATGTACAAAGAACTATAGCTAATTATTCATACAACTGATAGCCTAGAGGAGAGACAGCAATGTACAAAGAACTATAGCTAATTATTCATACAACTGATAGCCTAGAGGAAGAGACAGCAATGTACAAAGAACTATAGCTAATTATTCATACAACTGATAGCCTAGAGGAGAGACAGCAATGTACAAAGAACTATAGCTAATTATTCATACAACTGATAGCCTAGAGGGAGAGACAGCAATGTACAAAGAACTATAGCTAATTATTCATACAACTGATAGCCTAGAGGAGAGACAGCAATGTACAAAGAACTATAGCTAATTATTCATACAACTGATAGCCTAGAGAGGAGAGACAGCAATGTACAAAGAACTATAGCTAATTATTCATACAACTGATAGCCTAGAGGAGAGACAGCAATGTACAAAGAACTATAGCTAATTATTCATACAACTGATAGCCTAGAGGAGAGACAGCAATGTACAAAGAACTATAGCTAATTATTCATACAACTGATAGCCTAGAGGAGAGACAGCAATGTACAAAGAACTATAGCTAATTATTCATACAACTGATAGCCTAGAGGAGAGACAGCAATGTACAAAGAACTATAGCTAATTATTCATACAACTGATAGCCTAGAGGAGAGACAGCAATGTACAAAGAACTATAGCTAATTATTCATACAACTGATAGCCTAGAGGAGAGACAGCAATGTACAAAGAACTATAGCTAATTATTCATACAACTGATAGCCTAGAGGGAGAGACAGCAATGTACAAAGAACTATAGCTAATTATTCATACAACTGATAGCCTAGAGGAGAGACAGCAATGTACAAAGAACTATAGCTAATTATTCATACAACTGATAGCCTAGAGGAGAGACAGCAATGTACAAAGAACTATAGCTAATTATTCATACAACTGATAGCCTAGAGGAGAGACAGCAATGTACAAAGAACTATAGCTAATTATTCATACAACTGATAGCCTAGAGGAGAGACAGCAATGTACAAAGAACTATAGCTAATTATTCATACAACTGATAGCCTAGAGGAGAGACAGCAATGTACAAAGAACTATAGCTAATTATTCATACAACTGATAGCCTAGAGGGAGAGACAGCAATGTACAAAGAACTATAGCTAATTATTCATACAACTGATAGCCTAGAGGAGAGACAGCAATGTACAAAGAACTATAGCTAATTATTCATACAACTGATAGCCTAGAGGAGAGACAGCAATGTACAAAGAACTATAGCTAATTATTCATACAACTGATAGCCTAGAGGAGAGACAGCAATGTACAAAGAACTATAGCTAATTATTCATACAACTGATAGCCTAGAGGAAGAGACAGCAATGTACAAAGAACTATAGCTAATTATTCATACAACTGATAGCCTAGAGGAGAGACAGCAATGTACAAAGAACTATAGCTAATTATTCATACAACTGATAGCCTAGAGGAGAGACAGCAATGTACAAAGAACTATAGCTAATTATTCATACAACTGATAGCCTAGAGGAGAGACAGCAATGTACAAAGAACTATAGCTAATTATTCATACAACTGATAGCCTAGAGGAGAGACAGCAATGTACAAAGAACTATAGCTAATTATTCATACAACTGATAGCCTAGAGGAGAGACAGCAATGTACAAAGAACTATAGCTAATTATTCATACAACTGATAGCCTAGAGGAGAGACAGCAATGTACAAAGAACTATAGCTAATTATTCATACAACTGATAGCCTAGAGGAGAGACAGCAATGTACAAAGAACTATAGCTAATTATTCATACAACTGATAGCCTAGAGGAGAGACAGCAATGTACAAAGAACTATAGCTAATTATTCATACAACTGATAGCCTAGAGGAGAGACAGCAATGTACAAAGAACTATAGCTAATTATTCATACAACTGATAGCCTAGAGGAGAGACAGCAATGTACAAAGAACTATAGCTAATTATTCATACAACTGATAGCCTAGAGGAGAGACAGCAATGTACAAAGAACTATAGCTAATTATTCATACAACTGATAGCCTAGAGGAGAGACAGCAATGTACAAAGAACTATAGCTAATTATTCATACAACTGATAGCCTAGAGGAGAGACAGCAATGTACAAAGAACTATAGCTAATTATTCATACAACTGATAGCCTAGAGGAGAGACAGCAATGTACAAAGAACTATAGCTAATTATTCATACAACTGATAGCCTAGAGGAGAGACAGCAATGTACAAAGAACTATAGCTAATTATTCATACAACTGATAGCCTAGAGGAGAGACAGCAATGTACAAAGAACTATAGCTAATTATTCATACAACTGATAGCCTAGAGGAGAGACAGCAATGTACAAAGAACTATAGCTAATTATTCATACAACTGATAGCCTAGAGGAGAGACAGCAATGTACAAAGAACTATAGCTAATTATTCATACAACTGATAGCCTAGAGGAGAGACAGCAATGTACAAAGAACTATAGCTAATTATTCATACAACTGATAGCCTAGAGGAGAGACAGCAATGTACAAAGAACTATAGCTAATTATTCATACAACTGATAGCCTAGAGGAGAGACAGCAATGTACAAAGAACTATAGCTAATTATTCATACAACTGATAGCCTAGAGGAGAGACAGCAATGTACAAAGAACTATAGCTAATTATTCATACAACTGATAGCCTAGAGGAGAGACAGCAATGTACAAAGAACTATAGCTAATTATTCATACAACTGATAGCCTAGAGGAGAGACAGCAATGTACAAAGAACTATAGCTAATTATTCATACAACTGATAGCCTAGAGGAGAGACAGCAATGTACAAAGAACTATAGCTAATTATTCATACAACTGATAGCCTAGAGGAGAGACAGCAATGTACAAAGAACTATAGCTAATTATTCATACAACTGATAGCCTAGAGGAGAGACAGCAATGTACAAAGAACTATAGCTAATTATTCATACAACTGATAGCCTAGAGGAGAGAGACAGCAATGTACAAAGAACTATAGCTAATTATTCATACAACTGATAGCCTAGAGGAGAGACAGCAATGTACAAAGAACTATAGCTAATTATTCATACAACTGATAGCCTAGAGGAGAGACAGCAATGTACAAAGAACTATAGCTAATTATTCATACAACTGATAGCCTAGAGGAGAGACAGCAATGTACAAAGAACTATAGCTAATTATTCATACAACTGATAGCCTAGAGGAGAGACAGCAATGTACAAAGAACTATAGCTAATTATTCATACAACTGATAGCCTAGAGGAGAGACAGCAATGTACAAAGAACTATAGCTAATTATTCATACAACTGATAGCCTAGAGGAGAGACAGCAATGTACAAAGAACTATAGCTAATTATTCATACAACTGATAGCCTAGAGGAGAGACAGCAATGTACAAAGAACTATAGCTAATTATTCATACAACTGATAGCCTAGAGGAGAGACAGCAATGTACAAAGAACTATAGCTAATTATTCATACAACTGATAGCCTAGAGGAAGAGACAGCAATGTACAAAGAACTATAGCTAATTATTCATACAACTGATAGCCTAGAGAGAGAGACAGCAATGTACAAAGAACTATAGCTAATTATTCATACAACTGATAGCCTAGAGGAGAGACAGCAATGTACAAAGAACTATAGCTAATTATTCATACAACTGATAGCCTAGAGGAGAGACAGCAATGTACAAAGAACTATAGCTAATTATTCATACAACTGATAGCCTAGAGGAGAGACAGCAATGTACAAAGAACTATAGCTAATTATTCATACAACTGATAGCCTAGAGGAGAGACAGCAATGTACAAAGAACTATAGCTAATTATTCATACAACTGATAGCCTAGAGGAGAGACAGCAATGTACAAAGAACTATAGCTAATTATTCATACAACTGATAGCCTAGAGGAGAGACAGCAATGTACAAAGAACTATAGCTAATTATTCATACAACTGATAGCCTAGAGGAGAGACAGCAATGTACAAAGAACTATAGCTAATTATTCATACAACTTATAGCCTAGAAGAGAGACAGCAATGTACAAGGAACTATAGCTAATTATTCATACAACTGATAGCCTAGAGAAGAGACACCAATGTACAAGGAACTATAGCTAATTATTCATACAACTGATAGCCTAGAGGAGAGACAGCAATGTACAAAGAACTATAGCTAATTATTCATACAACTGATAGCCTAGAGGAGAGACAGCAATGTACAAAGAACTATAGCTAATTATTCATACAACTGATAGCCTAGAGGAGAGACAGCAATGTACAAAGAACTATAGCTAATTATTCATACAACTGATAGCCTAGAGGAGAGACAGCAATGTACAAAGAACTATAGCTAA
The DNA here is from genome assembly GCF_004210375.1 of Tachypleus tridentatus. Classification (NCBI taxonomy): domain Eukaryota; kingdom Metazoa; phylum Arthropoda; class Merostomata; order Xiphosura; family Limulidae; genus Tachypleus; species Tachypleus tridentatus. Next base: position 141,146,467 of record NC_134837.1, read on the forward strand.
TTATTCATACAACTGATAGCCTAGAGGAGACAGCAAGTACAAAGAACTATATAATTATTCATACAACTGATACTATAGCTAATTATTCATACAACTGATAGCCTAGAGGAGAGACAGCAATGTACAAAGAACTATAGCTAATTATTCATACAACTGATAGCCTAGAGGAGAGACAGCAATGTACAAAGAACTATAGCTAATTATTCATACAACTGATAGCCTAGAGGAGAGACAGCAATGTACAAAGAACTATAGCTAATTATTCATACAACTGATAGCCTAGAGGAGAGACAGCAATGTACAAAGAACTATAGCTAATTATTCATACAACTGATAGCCTAGAGGAGAGACAGCAATGTACAAAGAACTATAGCTAATTATTCATACAACTGATAGCCTAGAGGAGAGACAGCAATGTACAAAGAACTATAGCTAATTATTCATACAACTGATAGCCTAGAGGAGAGACAGCAATGTACAAAGAACTATAGCTAATTATTCATACAACTGATAGCCTAGAGGAGAGACAGCAATGTACAAGAACTATAGCTAATTATTCATACAACTGATAGCCTAGAGGAGAGACAGCAATGTACAAAGAACTATAGCTAATTATTCATACAACTGATAGCCTAGAGGAGAGACAGCAATGTACAAAGAACTATAGCTAATTATTCATACAACTGATAGCCTAGAGGAGAGACAGCAATGTACAAAGAACTATAGCTAATTATTCATACAACTGATAGCCTAGAGAGAGAGACAGCAATGTACAAAGAACTATAGCTAATTATTCATACAACTGATAGCCTAGAGGAGAGACAGCAATGTACAAAGAACTATAGCTAATTATTCATACAACTGATAGCCTAGAGGAGAGACAGCAATGTACAAAGAACTATAGCTAATTATTCATACAACTGATAGCCTAGAGGAGAGACAGCAATGTACAAAGAACTATAGCTAATTATTCATACAACTGATAGCCTAGAGGAGAGACAGCAATGTACAAAGAACTATAGCTAATTATTCATACAACTGATAGCCTAGAGGAGAGACAGCAATGTACAAAGAACTATAGCTAATTATTCATACAACTGATAGCCTAGAGGAGAGACAGCAATGTACAAAGAACTATAGCTAATTATTCATACAACTGATAGCCTAGAGGAGAGACAGCAATGTACAAAGAACTATAGCTAATTATTCATACAACTGATAGCCTAGAGGAGAGACAGCAATGTACAAAGAACTATAGCTAATTATTCATACAACTGATAGCCTAGAGGAGAGACAGCAATGTACAAAGAACTATAGCTAATTATTCATACAACTGATAGCCTAGAGGAGAGACAGCAATGTACAAAGAACTATAGCTAATTATTCATACAACTGATAGCCTAGAGGAGAGACAGCAATGTACAAAGAACTATAGCTAATTATTCATACAACTGATAGCCTAGAGGAAGAGACAGCAATGTACAAAGAACTATAGCTAATTATTCATACAACTGATAGCCTAGAGGGAGAGACAGCAATGTACAAAGAACTATAGCTAATTATTCATACAACTGATAGCCTAGAGGAGAGACAGCAATGTACAAAGAACTATAGCTAATTATTCATACAACTGATAGCCTAGAGGGAGAGACAGCAATGTACAAAGAACTATAGCTAATTATTCATACAACTGATAGCCTAGAGGAGAGACAGCAATGTACAAAGAACTATAGCTAATTATTCATACAACTGATAGCCTAGAGGAGAGACAGCAATGTACAAAGAACTATAGCTAATTATTCATACAACTGATAGCCTAGAGGAGAGACAGCAATGTACAAAGAACTATAGCTAATTATTCATACAACTGATAGCCTAGAGGAGAGACAGCAATGTACAAAGAACTATAGCTAATTATTCATACAACTGATAGCCTAGAGGAGAGAGACAGCAATGTACAAAGAACTATAGCTAATTATTCATACAACTGATAGCCTAGAGGAGAGACAGCAATGTACAAAGAACTATAGCTAATTATTCATACAACTGATAGCCTAGAGGAGAGACAGCAATGTACAAAGAACTATAGCTAATTATTCATACAACTGATAGCCTAGAGGAGAGACAGCAATGTACAAAGAACTATAGCTAATTATTCATACAACTGATAGCCTAGAGAGAGAGACAGCAATGTACAAAGAACTATAGCTAATTATTCATACAACTGATAGCCTAGAGGAGAGACAGCAATGTACAAAGAACTATAGCTAATTATTCATACAACTGATAGCCTAGAGGAGAGACAGCAATGTACAAAGAACTATAGCTAATTATTCATACAACTGATAGCCTAGAGGAGAGACAGCAATGTACAAAGAACTATAGCTAATTATTCATACAACTGATAGCCTAGAGGAGAGACAGCAATGTACAAAGAACTATAGCTAATTATTCATACAACTGATAGCCTAGAGGAGAGACAGCAATGTACAAAGAACTATAGCTAATTATTCATACAACTGATAGCCTAGAGGAAGAGACAGCAATGTACAAAGAACTATAGCTAATTATTCATACAACTGATAGCCTAGAGGAGAGACAGCAATGTACAAAGAACTATAGCTAATTATTCATACAACTGATAGCCTAGAGGAGAGACAGCAATGTACAAAGAACTATAGCTAATTATTCATACAACTGATAGCCTAGAGAGAGAGACAGCAATGTACAAAGAACTATAGCTAATTATTCATACAACTGATAGCCTAGAGGAGAGACAGCAATGTACAAAGAACTATAGCTAATTATTCATACAACTGATAGCCTAGAGGAGAGACAGCAATGTACAAAGAACTATAGCTAATTATTCATACAACTGATAGCCTAGAGGAGAGACAGCAATGTACAAGAACTATAGCTAATTATTCATACAACTGATAGCCTAGAGGAGAGACAGCAATGTACAAAGAACTATAGCTAATTATTCATACAACTGACAGCCTAGAGGGGAGACAGCAATGTACAAAGAACTATAGCTAATTATTCATACAACTGATAGCCTAGAGGAGAGACAGCAATGTACAAAGAACTATAGCTAATTATTCATACAACTGATAGCCTAGAGGAGAGACAGCAATGTACAAAGAACTATAGCTAATTATTCATACAACTGATAGCCTAGAGGAGAGACAGCAATGTACAAAGAACTATAGCTAATTATTCATACAACTGATAGCCTAGAGGAGAGACAGCAATGTACAAAGAACTATAGCTAATTATTCATACAACTGATAGCCTAGAGGAGAGACAGCAATGTACAAAGAACTATAGCTAATTATTCATACAACTGATAGCCTAGAGGAGAGACAGCAATGTACAAAGAACTATAGCTAATTATTCATACAACTGATAGCCTAGAGGAGAGACAGCAATGTACAAAGAACTATAGCTAATTATTCATACAACTGATAGCCTAGAGAGGAGAGACAGCAATGTACAAAGAACTATAGCTAATTATTCATACAACTGATAGCCTAGAGGAGAGACAGCAATGTACAAAGAACTATAGCTAATTATTCATACAACTGATAGCCTAGAGGAGAGACAGCAATGTACAAAGAACTATAGCTAATTATTCATACAACTGATAGCCTAGAGGAGAGACAGCAATGTACAAAGAACTATAGCTAATTATTCATACAACTGATAGCCTAGAGGAGAGACAGCAATGTACAAAGAACTATAGCTAATTATTCATACAACTGATAGCCTAGAGGAGAGACAGCAATGTACAAAGAACTATAGCTAATTATTCATACAACTGATAGCCTAGAGGAGAGACAGCAATGTACAAAGAACTATAGCTAATTATTCATACAACTGATAGCCTAGAGGAGAGACAGCAATGTACAAAGAACTATAGCTAATTATTCATACAACTGATAGCCTAGAGGAGAGACAGCAATGTACAAAGAACTATAGCTAATTATTCATACAACTGATAGCCTAGAGGAGAGACAGCAATGTACAAAGAACTATAGCTAATTATTCATACAACTGATAGCCTAGAGGAGAGACAGCAATGTACAAAGAACTATAGCTAATTATTCATACAACTGATAGCCTAGAGGAGAGACAGCAATGTACAAAGAACTATAGCTAATTATTCATACAACTGATAGCCTAGAGGAGAGACAGCAATGTACAAAGAACTATAGCTAATTATTCATACAACTGATAGCCTAGAGGAGAGACAGCAATGTACAAAGAACTATAGCTAATTATTCATACAACTGATAGCCTAGAGGAAGAGACAGCAATGTACAAAGAACTATAGCTAATTATTCATACAACTGATAGCCTAGAGGAGAGACAGCAATGTACAAAGAACTATAGCTAATTATTCATACAACTGATAGCCTAGAGGAGAGACAGCAATGTACAAAGAACTATAGCTAATTATTCATACAACTGATAGCCTAGAGGAGAGACAGCAATGTACAAAGAACTATAGCTAATTATTCATACAACTGATAGCCTAGAGGAGAGACAGCAATGTACAAAGAACTATAGCTAATTATTCATACAACTGATAGCCTAGAGGAGAGACAGCAATGTACAAAGAACTATAGCTAATTATTCATACAACTGATAGCCTAGAGGAGAGACAGCAATGTACAAAGAACTATAGCTAATTATTCATACAACTGATAGCCTAGAGGAGAGACAGCAATGTACAAAGAACTATAGCTAATTATTCATACAACTGATAGCCTAGAGGAGAGACAGCAATGTACAAAGAACTATAGCTAATTATTCATACAACTGATAGCCTAGAGGAGAGACAGCAATGTACAAAGAACTATAGCTAATTATTCATACAACTGATAGCCTAGAGGAGAGACAGCAATGTACAAAGAACTATAGCTAATTATTCATACAACTGATAGCCTAGAGGAGAGACAGCAATGTACAAAGAACTATAGCTAATTATTCATACAACTGATAGCCTAGAGGAGAGACAGCAATGTACAAAGAACTATAGCTAATTATTCATACAACTGATAGCCTAGAGGAGAGACAGCAATGTACAAAGAACTATAGCTAATTATTCATACAACTGATAGCCTAGAGGAGAGACAGCAATGTACAAAGAACTATAGCTAATTATTCATACAACTGATAGCCTAGAGGAGAGACAGCAATGTACAAAGAACTATAGCTAATTATTCATACAACTGATAGCCTAGAGGAGAGACAGCAATGTACAAAGAACTATAGCTAATTATTCATACAACTGATAGCCTAGAGGAGAGACAGCAATGTACAAAGAACTATAGCTAATTATTCATACAACTGATAGCCTAGAGGGAGAGACAGCAATGTACAAAGAACTATAGCTAATTATTCATACAACTGATAGCCTAGAGGAGAGACAGCAATGTACAAAGAACTATAGCTAATTATTCATACAACTGATAGCCTAGAGGGAGAGACAGCAATGTACAAAGAACTATAGCTAATTATTCATACAACTGATAGCCTAGAGGAGAGACAGCAATGTACAAAGAACTATAGCTAATTATTCATACAACTGATAGCCTAGAGGAGAGACAGCAATGTACAAAGAACTATAGCTAATTATTCATACAACTGATAGCCTAGAGGAGAGACAGCAATGTACAAAGAACTATAGCTAATTATTCATACAACTGATAGCCTAGAGGAGAGACAGCAATGTACAAAGAACTATAGCTAATTATTCATACAACTGATAGCCTAGAGGAGAGACAGCAATGTACAAGAACTATAGCTAATTATTCATACAACTGATAGCCTAGAGGAGAGACAGCAATGTACAAAGAACTATAGCTAATTATTCATACAACTGATAGCCTAGAGGAGAGACAGCAATGTACAAAGAACTATAGCTAATTATTCATACAACTGATAGCCTAGAGGAGAGACAGCAATGTACAAAGAACTATAGCTAATTATTCATACAACTGATAGCCTAGAGGAGAGACAGCAATGTACAAAGAACTATAGCTAATTATTCATACAACTGATAGCCTAGAGGAGAGACAGCAATGTACAAAGAACTATAGCTAATTATTCATACAACTGATAGCCTAGAGGAAGAGACAGCAATGTACAAAGAACTATAGCTAATTATTCATACAACTGATAGCCTAGAGGAGAGACAGCAATGTACAAAGAACTATAGCTAATTATTCATACAACTGATAGCCTAGAGGGAGAGACAGCAATGTACAAAGAACTATAGCTAATTATTCATACAACTGATAGCCTAGAGGAGAGACAGCAATGTACAAAGAACTATAGCTAATTATTCATACAACTGATAGCCTAGAGGAGAGACAGCAATGTACAAAGAACTATAGCTAATTATTCATACAACTGATAGCCTAGAGGAGAGACAGCAATGTACAAAGAACTATAGCTAATTATTCATACAACTGATAGCCTAGAGGGAGAGACAGCAATGTACAAAGAACTATAGCTAATTATTCATACAACTGATAGCCTAGAGGAGAGACAGCAATGTACAAAGAACTATAGCTAATTATTCATACAACTGATAGCCTAGAGGGAGAGACAGCAATGTACAAAGAACTATAGCTAATTATTCATACAACTGATAGCCTAGAGGAGAGACAGCAATGTACAAAGAACTATAGCTAATTATTCATACAACTGATAGCCTAGAGGAGAGACAGCAATGTACAAAGAACTATAGCTAATTATTCATACAACTGATAGCCTAGAGGAGAGACAGCAATGTACAAAGAACTATAGCTAATTATTCATACAACTGATAGCCTAGAGGAAGAGACAGCAATGTACAAAGAACTATAGCTAATTATTCATACAACTGATAGCCTAGAGGAGAGACAGCAATGTACAAAGAACTATAGCTAATTATTCATACAACTGATAGCCTAGAGGAGAGACAGCAATGTACAAAGAACTATAGCTAATTATTCATACAACTGATAGCCTAGAGGAGAGACAGCAATGTACAAAGAACTATAGCTAATTATTCATACAACTGATAGCCTAGAGGAGAGACAGCAATGTACAAAGAACTATAGCTAATTATTCATACAACTGATAGCCTAGAGGAGAGACAGCAATGTACAAAGAACTATAGCTAATTATTCATACAACTGATAGCCTAGAGGAAGAGACAGCAATGTACAAAGAACTATAGCTAATTATTCATACAACTGATAGCCTAGAGGAAGAGACAGCAATGTACAAAGAACTATAGCTAATTATTCATACAACTGATAGCCTAGAGGAGAGACAGCAATGTACAAAGAACTATAGCTAATTATTCATACAACTGATAGCCTAGAGGAGAGACAGCAATGTACAAAGAACTATAGCTAATTATTCATACAACTGATAGCCTAGAGGAGAGACAGCAATGTACAAAGAACTATAGCTAATTATTCATACAACTGATAGCCTAGAGGGAGAGACAGCAATGTACAAAGAACTATAGCTAATTATTCATACAACTGATAGCCTAGAGGGAGAGACAGCAATGTACAAAGAACTATAGCTAATTATTCATACAACTGATAGCCTAGAGGAGAGACAGCAATGTACAAAGAACTATAGCTAATTATTCATACAACTGATAGCCTAGAGGAAGAGACAGCAATGTACAAAGAACTATAGCTAATTATTCATACAACTGATAGCCTAGAGGAGAGACAGCAATGTACAAAGAACTATAGCTAATTATTCATACAACTGATAGCCTAGAGGAGAGACAGCAATGTACAAAGAACTATAGCTAATTATTCATACAACTGATAGCCTAGAGGAGAGACAGCAATGTACAAAGAACTATAGCTAATTATTCATACAACTGATAGCCTAGAGGAGAGACAGCAATGTACAAAGAACTATAGCTAATTATTCATACAACTGATAGCCTAGAGGAGAGAGAGCAATGTACAAGGAACTATAGCTAATTATTCATACAACTGATAGCCTAGAGGGAAGACAGCAATGTACAAAGAACTATAGCTAATTATTCATACAACTGATAGCCTAGAGGAGAGACAGCAATGTACAAAGAACTATAGCTGATTATTCATACAACTGAAGGCCTAGAGGAGAGACAGCAATGTACAAAGAACTATAGCTAATTATTCATACAACTGATAGCCTAGAGGAGAGACAGCAATGTACAAAGAACTATAGCTAATTATTCATACAACTGATAGCCTAGAGGAAGAGACAGCAATGTACAAAGAACTATAGCTAATTATTCATACAACTGATAGCCTAGAGGAAGAGACAGCAATGTACAAAGAACTATAGCTAATTATTCATACAACTGATAGCCTAGAGGAGAGACAGCAATGTACAAAGAACTATAGCTAATTATTCATACAACTGATAGCCTAGAGGAGAGACAGCAATGTACAAAGAACTATAGCTAATTATTCATACAACTGATAGCCTAGAGGAGAGACAGCAATGTACAAAGAACTATAGCTAATTATTCATACAACTGATAGCCTAGAGGAGAGACAGCAATGTACAAAGAACTATAGCTAATTATTCATACAACTGATAGCCTAGAGGAGGAGACAGCAATGTACAAAGAACTATAGCTAATTATTCATACAACTGATAGCCTAGAGGAGAGACAGCAATGTACAAAGAACTATAGCTAATTATTCATACAACTGATAGCCTAGAGGAAGAGACAGCAATGTACAAAGAACTATAGCTAATTATTCATACAACTGATAGCCTAGAGGAGAGACAGCAATGTACAAAGAACTATAGCTAATTATTCATACAACTGATAGCCTAGAGGAGAGACAGCAATGTACAAAGAACTATAGCTAATTATTCATACAACTGATAGCCTAGAGGAGAGACAGCAATGTACAAGAACTATAGCTAATTATTCATACAACTGATAGCCTAGAGGAGAGACAGCAATGTACAAAGAACTATAGCTAATTATTCATACAACTGATAGCCTAGAGGAGGAGACAGCAATGTACAAAGAACTATAGCTAATTATTCATACAACTGATAGCCTAGAGAGAGAGACAGCAATGTACAAGAACTATAGCTAATTATTCATACAACTGATAGCCTAGAGGAGGAGACAGCAATGTACAAAGAACTATAGCTAATTATTCATACAACTGATAGCCTAGAGGAGAGACAGCAATGTACAAAGAACTATAGCTAATTATTCATACAACTGATAGCCTAGAGGGAGAGACAGCAATGTACAAAGAACTATAGCTAATTATTCATACAACTGATAGCCTAGAGGAGAGACAGCAATGTACAAAGAACTATAGCTAATTATTCATACAACTGATAGCCTAGAGGAGGAGAGACAGCAATGTACAAAGAACTATAGCTAATTATTCATACAACTGATAGCC